>NW_022436944.1:52806771-52930663 GCF_009761245.1 Sapajus apella | reverse complement strand
ACAATACGTTATTATGATCTTTGCTTTAAACAGTTATCTTTTAAAGGACCTTTAAAAAGAGGCAAAAGGCATTTCATATTTATCACATACTTAGCATTTACTATGCTTCTTCATTCCTTCCTACAGATCTGTTTCCTCTTCATCTACACAATTTCCTTTAGTATTTCTTAGTTATAGAAATGTTAGTGATGAATCCTCTCCAGTTTTTTTTTACTTGAAAAAGTTGTAATTTTTAGAAGAGATTTCAAATATATTTAATTTGGTTTTCAATTATTTCTTAAAGGTCAGTGAGTAGTATTCTTATTATTTGAGACAGGATCTCACTCTGTTGCCCAGGCTGGAGTTCAGTGGTGTGAGCGTAACTCACGGCAATCTCTGCCTCTTAGGCTCAAGTGATTCTCCTGCCGCAGCCTCCCAGGTGGGTGAGACCACCAGTATGCACCACCATGCCTGGTGTGTGTGTGTATACATATAAATATATATGTATGTATGAGGGGGGCATATTTTTGGTAGAGATGGGGTTTCACTATGCTGCTTAGGCTGATCTCAAATTCCTGAGCTCAAGCAATCCACCCACCTCAGCTTCCCAAAGTACTGGGGTTACATGTGTGAGCCACCGCACCCAGCCTCCCCCCAAATTTTTTAGCCTTCCTTCTTCTGTTGTTTTAAAGTTTCTCTTTACTGTTGGTTTCTAGTAATTTAATAGTGTGCCTAGGTGTGTTTTTCATATTTACTCACTGAGCTTCTTAAATCTGGGTTGTCTGTCATAAGATTTGGAATTTGGGGGCCATTATTTCTTCACACACTTTTATGCCCTATTCTTTGTCTTCTCTTTTTTGCACCTCCAATTACATCAGCAACTTGTAAGGAAATACTAAGAGATCTACACGTGTTAGACATGTAGACTCTTAATATTTGTAGACCTTTTAACATACACGTAGACCTCTCAATATTTCCTTACAAGTTGCTGATGATGTGTTAATTTTTTGTCTTTTTTCTCTTTGTGATTCAGTTAATTTCTATTAACCTGTCTTCAAGTTCACTAATACTTTCTTGTGCAGTGAAGAATCTGCTGAAATGCCTATTCAATGATTTTTAAAATTTGGAATTTTTCAGTTATAGAAATTCTATTTGATTCTTTTATAACTTCCATGAATCCCTTGAAATATCTCATCCCTTCACTACTTATGTCCATCTTTTCCTGCAAATTCTTTAATATATTTGTCATAGATGTTTTAAGGCCCTCATCTTCTAAATTCCAAAAACTGGGTTACCATAAAGTCGGATTACATTGACTGTTTTCTGTTGTTTATGGGTCACATTTTCCTGCTAATTTGTATAGCTCGTAATTTTAGAACATATTCCAGACAGAACAGTTAAGAATGTAGTATAATCTTATTCTGGGTTGTTAATTTCCCAGAGTACAAGCCCTTCCCTCTATCTGGAAATTAAAGTTAGTGTCTGCTCATTCATAGTCCTTCTAGAGTTGAGCTGGAGCTGGGTCACAGCTAAAAGTACACTTCGATCAGTTGTGTTTGGCTCAATATCCAACCCCTTGATCCACTACATTAAAAAAAAAATCTTGTTAGTAAGTGATAAAGAAGGGTTTAACTTCAACTTCAGATAGTTTTTGTTTGTTTGTTTGTTTGTTTGTTTTTTTGGTTCAAGTCTGGCAAGTACCCTGAATCCATTTCTGCAGGAATGTGAAGACCTAGACGATTTCTCTCTGCTTACTGGCTGCTCCTCCATTGTGGCCTTCTTAGCAAAATTTTAACTTTAGCAAGGGAGTGGGAACAAAAGGGGAAGAATTTCTAGGCCAAATGACTCCTCTTTGCGTTTTGGCCTCTAGGGCATGGCTGATTTAGTGTCTGTCTAAATCAGGTCCACTTGTGCCATGACCAGGCATCCACCCCCAGGTATGAAGCTGCTGTGGCTCTCTTCTTACTCACATATGAAGGCCTTATTTTTCTGGGAAATTCAGACTTTTCAGACCTCCTCTTTGCCACTGCTCTTTACTTGCCCCATAACAAGTATGGTTTTAAAACTCTGTAGCTTTAATGATTATCATGGGAGCAAAAGTCTTTCATGCTCTTCCTAAGTAGAGGCAGAAGTCTTTGTAATAATGTCTAGTATCTTAAGGTCTAGTTTATATCAATATTTCTGAAGTCTAAAGTTAATCAATACTTCCATCCAACAAACTTAATTCATTTTAATCACCCTCTTCCCATCATCCAACTAAACCATTGACTATTTTAGCTCCATCTTGTTTCATCAAATCCTCAACATATTAGTTATTATTGATATTTTCTCTTTTAATCAATCAATACTTACTGAGATTTACCCAAATGGTGACATTTTGTTTTTCTAAAAAGTGTGCAATTTAGTGACATTTAAACCATTCACAATGTTGTACAATCACACTTCTATCTAGTTTTAAAATATCTTTATCGCCCCAAAAGAAAACACTATATCCATTAAGCAGTCACACATGTCCCCCACTCCCCTCAGCCCCTGACAATCACCAATATGCTTTCTGCCTCCGTGGATTTATCTACTCTGCATAGTTCATGTAAATGGAATTAGACAATACATGACCTTTTGGGTTTGGCTTAATTTCTTCATAGAATGTTCCTGAGGTTAATCCACATTGTAACGTATCAGGAGTCCTTTCCTTTTTATAGCTGAATAATATGCCACTGTACATATATACAATCATACATTGCATGATGTTTTGCTCAATGATCGACCACATATATGATGGTGATCCTAGATTATAATACCGCATTTTCACTGTATCTCTTCTATGTTTAGATACACAAATACCACTGTGTTGCAATCGCTCACAGTATTCGGTACAGTAACATGCTTTTACAGATTTGTAGCATAGGAGCAACAGGCTACCACATAGCCTACACGTGCAGTAGGCCATACTATCTAGCTTTGCATAAGTGCACTCTGTAATGTTCACACAACTACAAAATCACCTGACACATTTCTCAAAACATATCTTGAGTGTCAAGTGACGCATGACTATGCCACAATTTGTTTATGCATTTATCCACTGATGAACATTTGGATTATTTCCACATTTTGGCTATTGTGAAAAATGCTGCTATGAATACTCACATACAAGCATTGTTGAAGTTTTCCATTCTTTTGGGTATATACCTACCTAGGGTGGAATTTCTAGGCCAGATAGTAATTCTATGTTTAACTTTTCAAGGAACTCCCAAACTGTTCTGCAGTGGCTGCACCATTAGGGAAAAGGTGTTTTATTTCATCTTCATTTTAGAATAATTTAGCTCAGTAAAGAATTCTAGGTTTACGTTTCCATTGGCAAATGGAAAATATTTTTCCACTCTGCTTCTATTTTGGCTGATGAGAGATTTGTTGTCAGTTTAATTGCTGATCCTTTTGGGTAATCTTATTCACCATGCAGATTAATTTAGGACTTTGTCTTTAAAGTTCTTCCATTTTATTATATTGTATCTAGGTATGAATTTATTTTTATTAATTCTTTCCAGAACCTGATGTGCTTTTCCAATTTGGTGATTTATATCTTTAATCCATTCTAAAAAATTGCAGCCACTATTGTTTCAAATATTATCCTTCTCACATTCTCTCTCTATTCCTTGTCTATAATTTCCTTTAGAAATCATCCAATCTCATCATCTGGGTCTCTTAACATTTTCTATATTTCTGTATCTTTACGCAAAATTTTGTATAAATTCCTCATCTGTTTTTCAGCTTTAATTCCCTTTCAGCTTGATCTAATAGTTATTTAATCCACTTTCCCTTACTGAGGATCATTTCCTTAAGTAACTTATAAGATCTATCATGACCTCCTTTTCATCTGATTATTGAGGTGTGGAAAGCTCAGGAATCTTAGTTTGTGAAAGGTCCCTGTAAAGTTCTCCTAAAGGTTTCACCCTTCTAGCATCAGTTTTCCATTAATTTCTTAGCTTGGAATTTCTGAATCATCTATACATAGTACTAGATTTCTTAAGACAAACTTTCCCCCAGAGGTTTGATTTAATTCTGACAAGTTCTCCCAAAGGTTTCATCCTTCTAGCATCAGTTTTACATTAATTTCTTAGCTTGGAATTTCTGAATCATCTATACATAGTACTAGATTTCTCGAGACAATGCTTCCTTCCCTTTGCCCAGAGCCCTGAGAAGAAAAAGGAATTTTCAAAGTTTCCTCCCCTTCACCCAGGGTCCTAAGAAACAGGAATTTCTCTAGTTTCTTTTCTGTTAAATTTTCAAAGTCCCATCTTACGTGGAGGTGGGGAGGCTTTCCAGGGTCTCTGCATTGTATAGTGATCACATATCCAATTCTTCTACCTGTACATGCTCAAAGACCTTATCCCTGTTCTCTGTGAGGGCTACTAGCCATTACAGATAGCCTGGTATCTGCTTTGGCTAATCTTAGGATACTTGTAACTGGAATGTATCCTCAGATGACTTTCTTAAACTACATACTTTCTGTTTTACTTTATTGTAACCATTTTTTCTACTTATGCTTTCATGCTAGTCCCATTCCAAAGTTACAGAATCCTAAATTCAGGTTTTTTTTCTTTTATGACAATAATATGGTACATAATAGTCTGGTCTATAGGTCAGAATATCAACTATCCTTCGCTGCCATTTCTATAGCAAAAAAAACTGGGTACAGGAGCTAGTTGATGTAAAATATTTAAAATTTTTTCATTGATACATAATAGATGTAGATATTTTCAGGTACATGTGAGATACATATTATATGTACAACATATTATGTATTTTATACACACACACATATATATGTATATATATATTTATACATATATACATTTATACATACATATATTTATATATATATATACACATATATATATTTGTGTGTGTGTATATATGCTGCCCGTGTTGGCCTCCCAAAGTGCTGGGATTACAGGTGTGAGCCACTATGCCTGCCACATGTGATATTTTAATAAATTCATATAATGTGTAAAGATCAAATCAGGGTAATTGAGGTATTTATCTCCTTAAATATTTATCTTTTCTCTATGCTGGGAACATATGAATTATTTTCTTCTAGCTATTTTGAAATACACAATAGATTATTACTAACTATAGTCACTCTACTGATAAAAAACCAGGTGTTATTTCTTCTACTTAACTGTATTTTGTACCCAATAATCAACCTCTCTTCATCCCCACAACCCATACCCTTCCCATCCCCCATTAACCACCAATCTACTCCCTGTCTTCATTAGATCAGCATTTTTTTTTGAAGGGTCTTGCTCCATCACCAGGCTGGAGTACGATGGTGCACCATGGCTCACTGCAGCCTCAACCTCTGAGGCCCAAGCTATCCTTCCACCTTAGCCATCCCCCCTCACCTACATTAGGTATTTCTCCTAATGTTATCCCTCCCCAATCTCCTCACCCCCTACTATCCCTCCCCTAGCCTCCCACCCCTCAACAGACCCCACTGTGTCATGTTCCCCTCCCTGTGTCCATGCATTCTCATTGTTCAACACTCACTTATGAGTGAGAACATGTGATGTTTGGTTTTCTGTTCTTGTGTCAGTTTGCTGAGAATGATGGTTTCCAGATTCATCCATGTCCCTGCAAAGGACATGAACTCATCCTTCTTTATGGCTGCATAGTATTCCATGGTGTAAGGGCATCTTCAAAGAATTCAATTTGAAAAGTATGCACACTATTCACATTTGTTATTTCAGAGTATGAGAGCTAAGGGATGCTGAAGGGAGGTTTATATTTTTCTTTATGTACTTTTGTTGTTTCATTTGCTAAAACTATCATGCCTTTGAATTTAAAAGGAATCTAATAAAGAAATATTTAAAGAAAGAAAAATGACAGAGTAGCAGAACGAGCCTAATATGTATGCACAATCTCACTTTGGTTTTGACTCTCTATATTTTCAAGGGAAGTTAAAAGCTAAATTAACTAGCACATTATTAAAATTTGCAATCATTACACTTTTGGGGAGAAAAGAGAAATGTCTTTGGCTGGGTTCCATTTATTCTATTACTAATTCAAGAATAAACATTTCATGATAAATATTGAGCACTAAATAGCACAAAAATAAAACACAATATAAAATCAAATTAGCTTCTGATGAAAAAATTTTAAAGGCATCTTAATAAGAAGAGTATAGTTAAAGGAAAGATCAATGATTTAATACAAATGCAAGAGGCTTAAACAATGATTAATCCACTGAAACGATAATGCTAGTAGTAATCTTAAAGAATCCATAATTGAGTCCCTAGATGAAGAAAGATTTGGTTCACTTTAAAACTGTAAGTCAACTGATTGATAAAAATGTGAAATTTCCCAGTTAGAAGACTGCACCATGAAGCTAGAGAGGAAAAATTTGAAAAGTCAACATTATGAAACTATTGAGCCTAAGAAAGATTTTTGCAAAGAAAATCTAGGTAGAATGTTTGAAGTTGGGTAAACAAAACAAAAATAATATGACATTTTCCTAAATGACATTAATTTCCTTCTTGTGCCCCTAGAAAAGTGTGTGAACCAAAATAATCACCCAACAAATATCAAATGAATAAAGAAATGCTTTGATATTTCAATTTTTTTTTTTTTTTTTTGAGACGGAGTTTCACTCATGTTACCCAGGCTGGAGTGCAATGGCGCGATCTCGGCTCACCACAACCTCCACCTCCTGAGTTCAGGCAATTCTCCTGCCTCAGCCTCCTGAGTAGCTGGGATTACAGGCACGCACCACCATGCCCAGCTCATTTTTTGTAGTTTAGTAGAGACGGGGTTTCACCATGTTGACCACGATGGTCTCGATCTCTTGACCTTGTGATCCACCCGCCTCAGCCTCCCAAAGTGCTGGGATTACAGGCTTGAGCCACTGCGCCCGGCTCAATTTTTTTTTTTTTTAAAAAAAAAGCTATTTGTGGTTTAAAAAAAAAAAGGCTTCTTTTGGAAATAACTCATATTAAAACACATAATCAACTGTATAGATGCTAAAGATATTATTTCCTACATTTAAGAGAACCACTTAAGTTCCAGCAAGTACATTCTCTAGCCTTAAAAGAGCCTGCTTGCCTGCCATTTGTGACAACACAGGTGAACCTGTAGGACACTATGCCAATGAAATAAGCCAGACACAGAAAAGACAAATACTCTATGACTTCACTTACACATGGCGTGTAAAAAAGTTGAACTCATAGAAGCAGAGAGTAGAACAGTGGTTGCTAGGGGCTGGGAAGCAGGGGAAAATGGGGAGATGTTGGTCAAACGGTACAAACTTTCAGTTATAAGATGAACAAGTTCTAAGGATTTAATGTACAGCATGAGTGGTGATAGATGTGTCATTCTGATTGTGGTAATCATTACAGAATATGCACATATATTAAATCATCATGTTGTCATGTATACCTTGAATATATTCAATCTTTATCAATTAAATATTTCACAAAAGTAAAAAGCAAAAAATAATTTAAAGAGGATATCGAGGATATATAAACAATATAAAAAGCATATAAAGATATAAAGGAATAAAGATTAGATCATCAGAGTTTTAAATAGCAAAGCTTTATGCCAGAAGAAAATGGAATAGCATAATTAAGATAATCAGAAAAAGAAAACATGAATCAAATTAATATCCAGCAAAACTGACCTTCAAATATAAAAGGCACAAACTGTTATCAATGTACAAAACCTCGGAGAATACTGGTCCCATTAACACTTCTAGAGATATCTTCTGGAGAACAAGCATCACAATCAAAATTAAATGATGACGTTGCAATTAAATACAGACTGACAATGAGTACCGAATAAGTTAAATGAGGCTGGGTGCACTGGCTTGTGTCAGGAGGCTAAGGGGAGAAGATGGCCTGAGGCCAGGAGTTTGAGACCAGCCTGGGGAACAGAAGACCCTGCTTCTACAAAAAAATAATAAAACAATAGTCTGAGCATGGGGGCATGCATCCATAGTCCCAGCTACTTGGGACACTGAGTCAGGAGGAATTGCTTGAGCCCAGGAGGTTGAGGTTGTAGTAAGCCCTGATCACACCACTGCACTCCAGGCTGGGTGACAGAGTGAGACCCTATTCTCTAAACAAACGAACAAACAAATAAACTTCTGGAAAGGTTTATGTAGAATTTGATATTTGTTTTGTTTTTTAAGGTTTGATAGAATTCACCATTGCAACCAATTGGTTCTGCATGTTTTTGGAAGGAAAGGTTTTCAACCACCAATTCAATTTCTTTAATATGTATAGAAACTTTTAGTTTGCCAGGACTTGATGGTGTTTAAAAAAAAAAAAAAAAGAATTCTTTAGGTTACCTATTGTTTTTTTGAGTGAGTTTTGGTAGTTTGTGACTTTCAAGGAATTTCTTTCATCTAAGTTCTTAAATTTATTGGCATAAAGTTGTTTATAATATTGTCTTATTATCATATTTTTTCTTAGAGACAGAGCCTCACTCTGTCACCTGGGCTGGAGTACAGTGGCGCAATCTTAGCTCACTGCAACCTCCACCTTCTGGGCTCAAGCAATTCTCCTGTCTCAGCCTCCCAAGTAGCTGGGACTACAGGGGCACACCACCACGCCTGGCAAATTTTTGGTACTTTACTAGACATGGAGTTTCACAGCGTTGCCCAGGCTGGTCTCAAACTCATGAGCTCAGGCAATCCACCCGCTTTGGCCTCCCAAAGTGCTAGGATTAACAGGCGTGAGCCACCACTCCTGGTCTATCATTTTAATAACTGTAAAACATGCAGTGATATCTCCTTTCTCATTTCTGAAACTGGTAATTGTTGTCTCTTTTTCCTCCTACTCAGTCTGCTATTAGGATAATAAATAATTGATGTTAAATAAGTAAAATAAGTAAAATAAATAAATAAATAATAAGTTAAATAAGAGTTAAAGAGAGAAAGTATAATATATGGTAGCTAAAAGCTTTAACAATGTAGATTTATTTTAATACAACCATTAAGAAATGGGTGCTGGAAGCCAGATAGCTTTCCCAGAATCTCTGGATGGGCTGACTTTTTGCCACTCTTCAAAGACCAGAGTAAGTCCTTACTTCTTCAAATGCAGACATCAATGCATAGCCACAAGAATCACAAAAATCAGGGAAACATGACACCATCAAAGGAACAAAATAAAGCACCAGTAACCAGCCCTAAATATGGAGCTTTACAAACTGCCTGACACATAAATAGAAATAAGCCAGGTACAGTAACTCATGCCTGTAATCCCAATACTTTGGGAGGCTGAGGCAGGATTGTTTGAGCCCAGGAGTTTGAGACCAGCCAGGGCAACACGATGAGACCCTGTCTCTACAAAAAAATTTAACAATTAGCCAGGTGTGCTGGCATGCTCCTGTGGTCCCATCTACTCAGGAGGCCGGGGCAGGTGGATGGATTGAGCTCAGGAGGTCAAGGCTGTAGTGAGCTATGATTGCACCACTGCACACCAGTCTGGATGACAAAGTGAGACCCTGTCTCAAAATAAAAATTAAAAAGAATAAAAAATAGTTGTCTATTTATATTGCATAGCTCACCGAGCTAATTAAGTCAACTAAATGAAATCAGGAAAACAAAATTAGCTCAACAAAGAGAAACCATAAAAAGAACCAAAAAAATTCCTTATCTAAGAACACAATGACTTAACTGAAAAATTCCACAGAGAGCTTCAGCAGCAGACTTGATCAAGCAGAATAAAGAATCAGGGAACCGAAAGACAGGTCATTTAAAATTAATCACTCAGAGGAACAAAAGGAAAAAGAATGAAAAAGAGTGAAGAAAGCCTATCAGAATTATGGAACACCATGAAGTGAGGTAATATATATCCATTATGGGAGGTGGATCCCAAAAGGAGCACAGAAAAAGAAAGGGGTTGGGCGGTGCCAGTAGAAGCTTACATAATTAAATAACAGAAAACTTCCCAAGTCTGGAAATAGATACAAATATTCACACAAAATCAACTCAAAAATCTCCAACTGGGTTCAATCCAAATAAGACTACACCAAAACACAGGATTGGCACACTGTCAAAAATTAAAGAAAGAGAGGATCCTGAAAGCAGCAAGAAAACAGTAGCATATCACATACAAGGAAACTTCAATGCAGTTATCTGCAAATTTCCTAGCAGAAACCTTACAACTTACAAAAGTTGTAAGGTTTATTCAAATGATGGTATATTCAAAATATAGAATTTGGCTAGGTGCAGTGGCTCATGCCTATAATTCCAGTACTTTGGGAGGGTGAGGTGGGCAGATCACTTGAGGTCAGGAGTTCAAGACCAGCGTAGCCATCATCTCTACTATAAATACAAAAAAAAAAAAAAAAAAAAAAATCAGGCAGGTGTGGTGGTGTGTGCCTGTAATCTCAGTTACTTAGGAGGCTGAGGCAGGAGAATTGCTTGAACCTGGGAGGCAGAGGTTGCATTGAGCCAAGATTGTGCAACTGCACTCCAGCCTGGGTGACAGAGCTAGATTTCATCTCAAATATTTTGTTTCAATATATAATTCTTTAAAAAACCTGCCAACTGAGAATACTTTACCCAGAAAAGCTGTCCTTCAGAAATGAAGGCGAGACAAACTTTCCCAGACAAACGAAAAAAGCTTTGGGAGTTCACCACCATCAGACCTACCCTACAAAATGTAATTAAGGGGGAATTCTTAAAGGTAAAAGAAAATGATATTAATTAATAAGATAAAAACATATGAAAGTATGAAACTCATTGGTAAAAGTACATAGTAAAAAAAAGTACATAGTAAAATTCAGAATACTCTAATACTATAATTATGGCATATACATCACATATGTTTAGAATAAAGATTAAAATATAAAACAATTAATAAATATAGCTATAATCATTTTTAAGTGACACACTTGTTTAAAAATGTAAATTAAGACATCAAAAACATAAAATGTCAACGGGAGAAAAGTAACAGAGTTTTTATATGTGACTTTGTTTTTTCTTTTTGCACAGAAAAGGTCTTGCTCTGTTACCATGCCTGGTAACTCCTCGTCTCAAGGGATTCCCTGCCTTGGTCTCCCAAAATGCTAGGATTACAGGCATGAGCCACCATGCCTGGCCTGTACACGATTTAAGCCATTAACAGCTTAAAATAGCATGCTATAACTATAAGATGTTTTATGTAAGCCTTACGGTAACTAAAAGCAAAATCTTGTAGTATATACACAAAAGATAAAATGTAAGGAATGAAGGCATACAACTATAGAAAAATTATTAAAAAAATTATAAAATCACAAAGAAAGACAGCAAGTGAGTGAAAAACAAGAACAAAGGATCTACAAAACAACTAGATAATAATTAACAAAATGGCAGTAATAAGGCCTTACCTATCAATAATTACCTTTAATGTAAACATATTAAATTCTACAATCAGAAGACATAAAGTGGCTGAATATGTTTTTTTTTTTTTAAGACCCAACTATATGCTATCTGCAAGAGACCCACTTTATCTGCAAGTATACACACAGACTGAAAGAAAAGAGATGGAAAAAGATATTCCATGCAAATGGAACTCAAAAAGAAAGCACAAGAAGCTATATACTTACATCAAATAAAATAGACTTTAAGTCAAAAACTATCAAAAGAGACAAATAAGGTCATTATATAATGACAAAACAGATGAATTCATCAACAGAATATAACAACTGTAAATATATATGCACCCAATATCAGAGCACCTAAATATATAAAAGCAAATGTTAACAGATCAGAAGGGAGCCATAGACTGTAATATAGAAATAGCAGACAGTAGAAGATTGCAATACAGATACTGTAGATTGAGACAGTAGATATCCCACTTTCAGTAATGGCACATAATCCAAATAGAAAAATCAACAAGGAAATATTGTACTTGAACCAATATTGTACTTTAGACCAAAATATTGTACTTTATTTTGTACAAAAGAATATTTTGTACAAATATTGTACAAAAGAATCTGACAGACATAATTTGAACATTTCACTCAACAGCAGCAGGATACACATTCTTCTCAGGCACACACAGAACATTCTCCAGGATAGATCATATGTTAGTCCATGAAATAAGTCTTGACTAATTTAAGCAGTTTGAAATTACATCAAATATGTTTTCTAATCACAACTAGAAACCAATAAAAAGGAAAATTTCTAAAATTAAACAACATGCTTCTGTACAACCAATGGGTCAAAGAAAAAATTGAGAAAAATATAAAAATATCTTTCAGTAAATGAAAATGGACACACAGCATACCAAAACTTAAAGGATGCAGCAAAAGCAGTTCTGAGAGGAAATATTATAGCATTAAACACCAGCATCAAGAAAGAAAAAAGACCTCAAAAAAATGGGGGCTGAGAGAAATAAGAAGAAAAATTATTAACTGTTTTCAGGACTCATGTTGGTGACAACTGTATTATTACTATTCTGAGGCTGTTGTGTGTGTAATGTAGAATAAAGCAAATGAGTAATTACAGGATATTCTAATTCTATAATCTCATGTGCCAGAACCAAGACCATCAGTGTGGATGAAAGAAGACAGAGATATAAAATTGATGACATTAAGTAATACCTATAGTCCTAAATTTGAATAAGTAAGTATGAAATTATGAGTTTCTTATACATGACATAAATTCAGTGTGCTGAAAATACCTAGAAATAATAACCAGCCCAATAATCATGAATATCTCTAGCAACCAGACTATAGTCTTGAAATATCCTTTCCCATAGAAAGAAACCAATACTTCTAAAGAAGTGGCCTAATTCCAGGTCTGGGGTAGGAACTATATGAGATGAGCCTGGTATGTCTTATCTTAGATAGGAAGGAAACTAGCAAAAGCTATAAGAAGCCAGGAGCAGTGCCTGTAGTTCCAACTACTTAGGAGGCAATGGCAGGAACACTGAGCTGAGGAGTTCAAAGCCAGCCTGGGTAACAGTAAAATCCTGCCTCAACAAACAAACAAAAACAAAAACAACAACAAAAAACTAAAAATAAGCCCTATTAAGATCATGTAAAAGAATTCAGGAGCCAAAAAGACAGGACAATTTGATTTTCAATAAAGGTAATTTCAGTGGACTGAAAATTACCAAATATGTTTAAATTCACAAATATGTTTAAATTCACAAATTTATAATTAAAAAAAATCTACGTGGTCACCTTCAGAGGATAAACCAATTTTTATTTTTAAATAATTTCTGACTTACAGTAAAGTTGCAAAAGTATTACAAAGAATTTTTGCATATTCTTCACTCAAATTTGCCAAAGGTAATTTACACTGCATTTGCATTATCATTTTCTCTACATATTTTTTATATATATGTATATATATATACATATATATATATAATTTTCTCTGAAATATTTGAGAATAGGTTGTAGACATGATGCCCATTTACCCTTAAAATTCTCAAATGTTTCCCCAAACAAAAATATTCTTTTTAAAATGCAGTATAATTATCAAAATAAGGAAATTAATAGTGATATACTACTATTATCTAACCTACAGATCTTATTAAAAATCTGCCAACTGTCCCATTAATGGTCCTTAATGCAAAAGGAAAAAAATGTGACCCAGGATCCAATTCAGGATCATATACTGCATTTGGCTGTCATGGCTTCTCTTCAGTACCCATTAACCTGGAACATTTTCTCAGCGTTTATCTGTCATAACTTCAACATTTTTAAATGCAAATAGGCTTTGTAGAATGTCCTTGTGTGTATATCTAATGCTTCCTCATGATTAGATTCAGGTTATATAAATTTTTGTCAGGAATGCCACAGATACGATATTGTGCTCTTAGTACATCGCATGAGGACGTCTATCTGTACTGTTACTGGTGATGCTAACTTTGATCATTTGCTTAAGATGGTGTCTGCCAGACTGGCCTATCATAGTTACATTTTTCCTTTTGTAAGTAATATTTCTCGTGTGGAAAGACTATTTGAAACTATGTAAATATTTTGTTTCTCATCATGCCTTTATGCTTCTCATCATAACTTTATGAGAAACAAAATATTTACATAGTTTCTCATTATTTCTAATAATCTCATTATTTCTAAAACTGGTAAATAAAAGGACAGAACCAAGCATTTTCCATGCCTTTCCTTTATAAAATATAACACTGGCACTCAAATAGAACTGAAGTGCCTCTTTATAAACGTATTCCAATAAGTGGGAATAAAAAGAATGAAAAGAATGAGAGTATCACCACTTTGCAGCCCCAGTAATGATGTAGACAATAAGCATTGACACTAGCATCTCAAAAAAGATAAAACCAGACATTGTATGACTCCTGATGAACAAATACAGCACCACAGAAGCCAAAGGGGTAGAATCAATCTGATAAAGTCTCTGGATCCAACTGTCAATCTTCCAAGAAATACAAATGATGGAGGAAACGTGAAATTGCACCACAAGGACACAATAAGCATCCAGACTGTGGGAACTTCTATGGGCCAAATAATCCAAGTTCCGCAACAGACAAAATGTATGGAAGAGAAAGATACAGAGAAAGGACCTGAAGATTAATTAAGACTCAAAGGATTTACAATTTTTTTAAATGGGCAAGACTAAACTTTAATGTCTAAGGATGCAAATATCGGTGATCAATCTACAAGGAAATGAAACATGGTGATAGCTATAAGTCAAGATAGTGGTTCCTTCCAAAGAGGAAAAAAGCAGTTGTGATTTCAGTGGGCACAGAGGTGCTTCTTTCATGACTGGCAAAGTTTATTTATTTGACTTAGGTGGTGTCTACAAGGATATTTGTCTCATATATTGGTTTTGTGTGGTTTTCTGACTATATATCGTATTTTACAATAAAGTTTTTTTTGCTTCAAGGTTCCATTGGAGATAATAATAATAACAAAAACAAAAAGAAAAAAACAATTTTTTTTTAAAATAATGGATGGGTAGAAGAAGCAAAAATGGTACGTGATAAATATTTGAAACTGAATAAGAAAAACACTACAGTTCAAAATTTGTAGAATGCAACAAAAGTAGAGCTTTAAGTGTCTAAAGCTCAAAAAATAATAAGCAATTAAATGTCCAACTTATGAAGGTAGCTAAAGAAAACAGAATAAAACTCAAAGAAAACATTTTTTACGGAGCTATAAATGGAAGCTGTTAAAATAGAACTGAAGAAAAAAATAGAAAAGAATAAAGCCAAAATCTAGTTTTTTGAAAAGACTAATGAAATAGGTAAACTTCTAGTGAGACTAATCAAGAAAGAAGGGAGCACTTGAGCATAAACTAATGATATTAAGGAAGAAAGTAGGTACATTACAACAGACGCAGCAGAGTTCACAAAGAAGATAAAAAAACAGCCACCAAGACAAAATTTACAACTCAAAGTAGACACATTCCTAGAAAAATAAAACTAGTAAAAGTGACTCAAGAAAAAACAGAAAAAAAGCTTGAAAAATGCTATTCATATCTAACAAATTAAAGTAGTAATTAATTTCCCACAAAGAAAATTCTAGCCTCACATAATTTTATAGTTCTAACAGACTTTCAAGGAACAATTAAACCAAGACAAATAGACACTTCCAGAGAACAGAGAAACATGTGAATATTGCTCAACTCAATTATTTAAGGCATTAATTCAAAAATCAAATAAAGTCAGTATGAGAAATAAATTTGTGGCCCCTGGTCACTCGAAAATACAGATGCCTTACCAAATATGTGGTACTGAAACACAGAAAAGACAGAATACTAGAAATAGACCTATGCATATATGACAGAGGTGATAAGTGCATTTCTCTGTAGAAATGGAAGGATCATTCAGCAAATCAACCTGGAAAATTTGATAATCCATATGCAAAAGAAAACAAAAATGGATTCCTATCTTACATATAAAAATATGTACCAGAGTGATTAAAAACTGAAATATCAAAAACAAAATTTTTAAGCTTTCAGAAGAAAACATATGTGAATATCTCTGTCTTCAGGGTAAGGAGGAAGTTCCTTAAGAAAGCACAAAAAACACTAAGCATAAAAGAAAATATTGATACATTTGACTTCACACAAGGCATTTATTCATTAAGAGAGGCCTTAGAATGTGGGGAAAAAAAAAAAAAGTTAGAAGATAGGAGAAAGCACTTGTCAGCCAAACGTTAATATCAGTACAAAGACTATGCTGAGAATACAAAGAACTACAAATCAGTAAGCTGATAACCCAATAGGCGAAAAACAAAAACATGTGTTTCACTGAAGAGGAAACACATGTGACTAATACACATATGAACAGATGCTCAACATTACTAGAATCCAGGGAAATTCAAAACAAAGCACGGTAAGATGCCATTCTACAGTCCTTTGGCAAAAACTAAGATGTGACCAACTCTAAGTGTTAGAAAGATTCAGTTAGGCACTGAATTTCTTAACCACTCTTTGTATGAATAAAAACTGGCAAGACCGTTTTGGAAAATGATTATTTCTTTATAGAGTTAAATATTTGTAGAGCCTATAACCCTCATATATTCTACTTTCAGAGAAAATTGTGTACTTGTTCACCAGGAGACATATGTAAGGATGTCCACAGCAGCACTGTGGACAAACACTGGAAACAATCAAAGTACTTAGTAAAGGGGGAAAAAAATAAAATTTTGGTACATTCACACAGAATATTATACAAAAGTAAAAATGAATGAGCAACAGCCAACCAGAGAAACAAGAATCACCTTTCATAACATAATTTTGAGTGAAAAACATTTCTAAGAATATACCATACACATACTTTTTTTACAAAGTGAATAAACAAACAAAAGTAAACATATTGTTTAGTCAAAATATATTTAAGATAAAAAATTTTTAAGAAGAAATCATAAATACAAAGTTGTTACTACCTTGATGGTGGGGAACAAGGAGGGGCAGCATTTGCGTACATTCCTTATATCACAAAATGAATAAAAAAGGGCAATGCATGGATCAATGATAAAATGTATCATTAACCAAGAATTATGAGTAATCCAATTCTGCATAACTCAAGTTTTAAAAATGCCGCAGTAACCATCCTGCATATATGCCTCAGTGTGCTTTTGCAAATATATGTTAGTAAATTCCTAGAAATGGAATTTGTGAATACATACATTTAGCATTAAAAAAAATTTTTCCAGTGGCCCTACACAATGGCTGCTACAGTTTATATTTCCACCAAAAGTATCTCCTACCTCCTTGTCAAAATCTAGTATTATCAAACTTTTGGGTAATATCTCATTGTTATTTTGATTTGTACTTTAATATGGGCCTTGTTGAGCATCTTTTTATACATTTATTGGCCATCTGTATTTCTTCTTTTGTTTGTGGCTCTTCAAACTGTATTTCTAAGAAAATCAATCTACCTTATTCTTAATAATTTTGAGTTTTTTCTTTGCATATTTAAGAATAATGCCTTTGCTTATAATGTGTATCTAATTATTTCATCCACCACTGTACTATTTATCTTTAGTATGCTATAATTTTCCATACTTCACTATTCATAGGGTCAAATTTACCAATCTTTTCTGTGTACTGAATTCACAGTTTTTAAATGAATAGATGTCTAACATAATTTGCTAGGGATGAGGCTCTGGGCAAAATGTATCTAGTTTCTATCGTTCTTATCAGAAGAGCTTTATTGATGTTTCATGGCATCAATATATAGATATAAAATCCAAAGTCATCCTCAGGGTTTTCATATACAAGCATAACCCCAACCTACACTAAAGAAAAGTTGCTTCTGCCAATTTGGACTTTGGTTCCAACCCCAAAATAGTACATAACAGTATAGGGAGGTAATGAAAAAGAGGGCCTTTAACCTTCTGCATCTGATTTCAACTTACACACTTATTCAGTCCCACACTGCCACACGCAAGTCAGAAAACAACCACGAGAGCAAACAAACCAACCTAAAAAAACCTCTTTGGCAAAAAGGAAGAAATCTGCAGAGATGCTTAAATTTGAATGTGCAGCATGTACTCCTCAAAGAGCATCTTACCTGTTAGGATGCCCTGGAATGTATATAAGGCAGTAGGCATCACAGACAGCAGGAAATAGAGGCAGCAGTCCTTTAAAAAGTCCATGGAGTGCTGGAACCAACCAGCAGGCGAGAACCCCACTCAATGACACCCACAGCAGGAATGAGCCCTTTACTGCACTGCTTGCCTAGGCCCTATGATAAGCACTGGGCTATATCTTAATGACTCCAACAAAAACCACAATGATTTTCATTCATGGGATTGGCTTACAAATTTGAGAAAAGGAAAATTTGAAAATGTATATGCTAGTCATTTTATAATTTTTCCTAGCAAACTCAACTACTAAAACGGTCATATTATACGAAATTGTGTCTTTGATTTCATATTGCCCAGAATTATTAGGCTCAACGCCCTCATTTGGGACAACGAAATCTTCCTTTATCAAGCCAATAAACACTGTATTTAATTTTATCATGTATCCACACAAATTTAAAAAGAAAAGAAAATTACATGAATAATGGTAATTTAATTTTTTCAATATGCCTAGCAATTTTTTTTCATTATTATTTATGACTAACTGGAGCTTTGTCTTCTTAGAATGTTTGAACCTGTTTACTGCAGGTATCACTATCTCCTGTGAGAGAGTTTACATCTGCTTGTTCTTCATCACTAACATCTGAAAGCAACCACAACAGAAATTAAAACTTAAAGTCAAATTGCTATTAAAAGTTATCATCTGAGTTTTAGGCCAATATTTAATTCATAGAATACTTTTTTTTCCTTCTCCAAAAAAGAATAGTTCCTTCCAAGAGACTATCTTTTTTTATAATGCGAGGTAACTGCAGTTGTAAATCGGCTGTCACAAAACCACACATCTGCTTAAGCAATAGTAATTGTCAGTTTAATATGACAGTAGTATGCAAATTCTATTGAGACTGAATTAGTCCAGTTTAATGAAATGAAGTATTGGGCCTTCACAGAGTTACTGAATAACCAGGTACTTTGCAGAGATATTTTTAGCAGTAGCATGTATTAAGATCCATACTGAGAGCTAGATTCAACAGTTGCTTGCATTAAAGCGGACTCATTGTCGAATAGCAGTTATTATTCAGGTATCCAAAAATCGACATTAATAACAATAAGAGCTAACATTTATTTAACACTTACATGCCAGGTACTCTAAGAACAACAACCCCATAAGGTAAGAACTATTATTATTCCCATTTTACAGATGGGGAAATTAAGGCCCAGAGAGTTAAGTAACCAAGGTCACACAACTAATAAATGAGAAGAGTTGAAGTATGAACCCAGAAAGTCTGATTCCAACAGTAATATGGACAATAACAATGTGGAAAAATATATGCAAGGATAATCCAACTCACTAATAGATAATGGTTGCAATGAATTAAGTACTTCCATTATTACAAAAATTATGTAACTGACTCTCCAGGAAGAACAATATTGAAAAGTTATTTGTTGGGCTATGTGAGAGCAAAGGGTAGAAAAAAACTTCATTCGCCTTAATTTATGAGCAAAAGCTGGATTTAAAAAAGCAAAATTGTAAAAACTTGTTCAGTAACAAACTAAAAATGGGTTGTAGAGAAGCAATCTGTGAATTAACATATTTTCTTAAAACTGTCAATAAAATGATCAGATGAAAAGAAAACATAGATTTTTCTAAGTGTATTCAAAGTGATAGCAGAGAGATGAAAAGCAGCATATTATTCCAGATTACGCTTGTTAATGGTTCCAAAGAGGAAGCTGAAATTTCAGTTGATATGATCGGAGCTAGTTGAGAATAAAAGATGGCAGTAACAGAAGCAGTCAAAAGTTGCAGGAGAGAAAATGATCTAGACTGAAAGAAAATAAGTCTATTGCAAAGTCAAAGAATTCACACGTATTGAGGAAGTAAGACTGAAGGTGAACAGGAATTCAACAAGATTAGGAGCAAGAGACTGCGCTGTCACAAAGAAGTCTACAATATGAATTAAAAATATAAGCCAAGGATAGACAATGAAGACATAATTTAACAGAGCAGAAAATAAGCAAGATTTAAGCTTCATGGCGGGGGCGGGGGGGGGGTTCATTACACCCAGTGTTGTGGAATTAACTAATGATGAAGATGGATGCTTAGGTAACCTGGTTCAAACCCTTTTTCAAATTTTTTTCTTAGAAAGGGTAGCTAGGAAAAGGGAAAGCAACACAGAGAATGGAAAGTCTGAAAGTAAAATGACAGAAATGATTTAAAAGCCAGCAAAAAATTCTGAAATTAAAATACATGGTTGGCTAGGGTTAATTTTGAGACTCATGAGTTGGAGAAGACCTGTAGGGGCAATACATTAAATGCCCCTTACAGACTCCAAAATGAGAACACAAATGGGAATGTAAGTCTATGAAGAGACTTAACATTTGCTCTCAAATGGCAATTCTTTCTGAAAAATGATCTATGTATGAGCATTATGGCATGATTCAAAAGCTGTAAGTAGTGAAGATGACCTCCAGAATTCCTAACAGCTGAGTCCATCATGGATCTTTAAAAGAACTGAAGTTTCCAAGATGCAGTTTAGAAATCACACTATTATAGAAAGTGATATAATTCTTTTTATTTTTTTTTTTTTTGGTATCAACAAACAGAAACTGTTCATGGCTGAGTACAGTATAAAAGCCAACCCTACCAGAGGAAAAACCATTCAGTTAGTAGCCTTGAGTCACAGCAGCAGTATGCATGAGAAGGGTGGAGTTTAATCACACCCTAGTGTTTAGTGATCAACATGGGCCTGCTTGAAGCTGCTTACGATTCCCCAGGATAAGAATACCACATTTAGATTACAGCTTGATGCCTGTTCTAGAGAAATGTTCAGATGAAGCCTGGAAGCACTGCATAATTGTAGGGGACACCATCTACACTGTGGTCTACGTGGATGGCATCTGTGCAGTTGTATAGTGCCAACTTGCCTATCCTGACACAGTTGTATTGCTTCTAACAACTTACTGTGCTTGTGCAAAGCCTTTTGGGTTTACAAGGTAAACATACATTTCTTTCTTGTCAGCAAGAAAGTTTAAACTCGTCAAAAATGCCAAAGAACATTCCCTCTTATCCAAAAAAAATATGTTTTATTGGAATAAAACATAATCGATTTTTTTATACAATCCTGCCTCAGTTTTATTTTTTTATCCACTGAGAAGCTCATGACAATAGTGTCAAACAACACCCGATGACTAATGAAACACCCTCTGAAGTCCCTGAAATGTGATCACTACCACAAAGAAGCTAAGTCCTTACCCCATTTCTAACTCAAGGAAAAATGTCTAGTAACCTGATGACAGCAAAGGTGAGGAATCTGAGGCATCTACAAAGTGGCTCTGTGGTGAACTTGGGAAGAGATGAAAATAATTATTCCCAATATTTAAACAAAACTCATACTCATTCCCCAAATGTTAAAATGAGATTTAGTAGAGCCAGGGAATGGACTCATCTGGTCAATCTCTTATTGCACGTCAGCATTTCCCCCAAAATTTTCTATGGAATACTAAAAGGATCCCATGGTCAGTAAGTTAGAAATGCCACAATTACCCAATGTGTATCATTACCATACACATTAATCTATTAAGGCCCTGTGAAGTCCTGTAGGTTTTATTAACCCAGTGTTTCCTACAGTCATTTGATCATAAAAACTGGGTTTCTGTTGCTGTTGTTTGGTGGAGTATCAGTGATAAGAGAAACAGAGTTAGGGAAATGACTCTCAAGGATTACCATATATACGCTTATTAATTCCTTGTAAAGAATTAAAATATAACAACATCTAAAACAAAAATTAAAAAAAAATTTTTTTTTAGACAGTCTCACTCTGTCACCATGGCTAGAATGCAGTGGCACAGTCAAGGCTCACTGCAACTTCCGCCTCCTAACTGCGTATGATTCTCCTGCCTCAGCCTCCCAATTCTTGTGCCTCAGCCTCCCGAGTAGCTGGGATTACAGGTGTGCACCATGCCTGGCTAATTGTTTTGTATTTTTAGTAGAGATGGGGTTTCACCATATTGGCCAGGCTAGTCTTGAATTCCTGGCCTCAAGGAATTCAAGACCCACCTCAACCTCCCAAAGTGCTGGGATTACAGACATGAGCTACCACTCCTGGCCTTAAAATAAGATTTCTTTTGATGATTGCATAATACTAAAGAAAACTGAAGTGCCTCCAGGCTAACAAATGTTGGTTTGATAGCTTTACTTGGTTAAAACCACCACCAAAATAACATTTACTGCATATTCAGTGAAGCCAGAAATAAAAGACAAAAAGCCTATTTTATAGTATTGTCACTTATACTTCTCATAAAACGAATAAAAACATATCAATACTTGGGGTTGACAGCATTTTAAGTGCTAAGAATATATCATAACTGTGCTTATCTTTTGCATTTATTTTTAAACACTTCTGCCAGAAAACATCAAAAACTTTATGACTTCAGGAGCTCACAACCTTGCAATAATCTCTCCTCAAATTACTGACTTCATCATGATTATCTATGGAAACCAAAACAATGGCACCTACTGAAGATTATTACAATACTTACCACATTACAAAAAGAATCCAGACCAATGCTATGTACATACTTAGTACATTCTGGATTAGACCAAGTAAAATTTAACAACAAGCTGAACAGCATTCTATAAAACAAAAACAAAAAGTCAGTTAGGCTAATTCTGTCTGTTTTTCTCTGCTGTGGACTCACAGTGAGAAAGAAGACAGTCTCGGAACTTGATGACTAAATCAAATCTAAACTCTTCATCCAGAATTTATCTACACTTACCTTAAGAGAAGTTCTTTGGGTAACTTTTTGTTAATAAGGCCTTCATCATTGTTTGAGAAAACCTGGAAAGAAAAAAAAAAGGAAATTGTGAAAATGTTTTCAACCAATGTGGAAAAATGTTATTTGTTTTTATACTATTAGATCAGAACAGCCCCAATCACTGTCCTGGAAATAGCGTGTTACTAATTTCATGATGCCACCACATTCTAATATTAGTAATAGAAAACATTTTATACCCTATCACTGTTTCATAAAAATAGCAATACATAGCCATTTGATACTATGTTGTATTGAAGGTTCTAGCCAAAGCAATTAGACAAAAGATAAAAAAGATGTCCAGATTGGAAAGGAACAAGTAAAACAACCTCTATTTGCAGATGACATGATCTTGCATACAGAAAATTCTAAAAGTGCACAAAAATCAATTAGAACTAATCAAGGAGTTCAGCAAGCTAAAGGAAACAACATACAAATGTACAGTATAGTTATACAAAAATAAACTGAATTTCCACATGGTAGCAATGAACATCCTGAAAATATATTTCAGAAAACAATCCTATTTACAACAGCATCAAAATGAAAAAATACTTAGGAATAAACTTAACAAAGGAAGAATAAGACTTCCTTATGAAACTTATACAATACATTGTTGAGAAAAATTAAAGAAGACTTAAATAAAAAGACTTTCATGTTCAAGAATTGAAAGACTTATTAGTGTTATGTTGGCAGCACTCCTAAAGTAATTCATAGATTTAATGCAATCTTTCTCAAAATTCCAGCTGCCTTTTTTACAGAAATTGAAAGACTGATCAAAAAATTCATATGAAAATGCAGAGGACCCAGAATAAAATAATCTTGAAAAAGAGAAACAAAAGTTGAAGGACTCAAACTTCCTGATTTCAAAATTTGCTACAAAACTTCAGTAATTAAAACAATGTGTTTACTGGCATAGGGTAGACATATAGATCAATGGAACAGAACAGATAATCAAAAATAAAATTATTAAATTGGCTAAAATAAACAGAATCCATAAATTAACTCTTAAATTTATGAGCATTAATTTAAATGGAGAAGGAATAGTCTTTTCAAGAAATGGTACCAGAACAACTGGATATATACAAGCAAAACAATGAATTTGGCCCCCATCTCACTTCATATAAAAAATTAATTCAAAATGGCTCAGAGACTTAAATAAATATAAGAGATAAAATTATAACCCTTGGAAGAAAACATCAGCATAAATCTCGGTGGCTTTGGATTATGCAATGGTTTCTTAGCTATGACACTGAAAGCACAAGCATCAAAAGAAATTGATAAACTGGACTTCATCAAAGCAAAAGACCTGGCTGGGCGTAGCAGCTCACCCCTATAATCCAAGCACTTGGGGAGGAAGAGGCAGGCGGATAGCTTGAGGTTAGGAGTTTGAGACCAGCCTGGCCAACATGATGAAACCCTGTCTCTACCAAAAGTGCAAAAATTAGTTTGCTGTGGTGGCACATGCCTGCAGTCTCAGCTACTCAGGAGCGTGAGATAGGAGAACAGCCTGAACCTGGAAGGCAGAGGCTCATTCCTGTTGTAACATGTATCAGTACTTAATTCCTTTTTATTGATGACTAGTATTTCACATCTTGGAATGCCACATTTTTTTCATCCCTTCAGCTAAAGGATATTTTAAAATTATTTCCACTATTTGGCTGTTAAGAATAATGCTGCTATGAACATTTATGGACAAGTATTTATAGAGACCTATATTTCATTTCTCTTTATTGACTTACAAGTTGAGTTGTTCAGTCATATGATAACTCTTTTTAACCTCTGAGGAACTGCCAAATTGTTCTCCAAAGTGGCTGTACCATTTTACATTCCCACCAGCAGGGTATGAGAGTTCCAGTTTCTTTCACCATTACGAAAAGCCTACATATTGTTTGTTCCCATTTACATTAATTGTCCAGAAAAGGCAAATCCATGGAGACAGAAAACAGGCTAGTAGTTGCCTGGTGCTGGAATGTGACTGCTAATGTATGAGGTTTCTTTGGAAGGTATGAAAAAATTCTTGAATTAGACAGTTGTAATGTTCATACAACTTGGTGAATATACTAAATCCCACTGAATTGTACTTTTTAAGTGAGCAAAATGTATAGCGTATGATGAATATCTCAATTTTTAAAAAGCAGATTAGGGAGAGGATCCAAGATGGCCGTTTAGGAACAGCTCGGGATTGCAGCTCCCAGTGAAAGCGCAGAGGGTGAGTGGATGCCGCAATTTTATTGCCCACAGACTAGGAAATTCCCAGGCGGAGGAGCTCCACAGGTCGCCAGTGCGGCTGTGCTGGCCGGCACCGCTGCTTTGCCCCGCGCGGCCGCTTTGTCAGCGCCCTGGAGCAGCAGTTCTCCGTACAAAATACACCGGTCTGGGCGCCCTTTTGGCTGGCGATTGGAGCCACGGGAAGTCGCCCATTCGTCTGTTTAAAAAGGGGACTGAGCAGAGAACCAGGACAGTAGATTCCAGGGCAAAAAAAAAAAAAAAAAAAAAGTGCCACAAACCTCAGTGCTGCTGTTTAAGCCAGCGAGTGAGTGGCCGCAGGGGAAAACAAACAGACCCCGGTGCCTCTTCAACAGGCGACTGGAACACCAACTTAAAAAAGGCTCTGAGGCAGGGAGCCAGGCGATCAGGCTCGGCTGGTCCCACCCCCACAAAAGAACAGCAACCAGAAACTCTGGATTGAGAGTTTAACAGCAAGCGCAGCTGAACCCAGGACGGTCCAGCTCTGTGGGGGAGGGGCGTCCGCCATTACTGAGGCAGCCCACCACGACGGAGGTAGTCGGCCAGTGCTGAGGCAGCCCGCCGTTGCCAAGGCAACCCACCATTGCTGAGGCAGCCCACCGTTGCCAAGGCAACCTGCCACTGCAGAGAGACTCTGCCTCAACAGAGGCAGGCCACCACCGCCAAAGCAGTTCTAACTACACCCATATAAACAGGACTGCAGGGAAGTTCACTTGGCAGCTGGGCGGAGCCCACAGCAGCTCACCAAAGCCTCTACAGGCAGACAGTGACTAGGCTGCCTGCTTGCTGGGCAGGGCAGCTCTGAAGGAAAAAAAAAAAAAAAAAAAGAGAAGGCAGTAACATAACTGAAACTCATAAAGCCCTAAATCCCTGGGACAGAGCACCAGGGAACAAAAAGCAGTTTATGAGTTCTGCTGCAGAAGGCCTAAACATACCTGCCCAGCAGCTCTGAATGAACAACAGAGTTCACAGCTCACCATTTGAGCTCCTATAAAGAAGAGACCGTCTCCTCAGGCAGCTCCCTGACCCCTATATATCCAAAGAGCCACCTCATAAAGGAGAGATCAGATTAACACTAGGCGGGTATCCTTCTGGGACAAAGATAGTAGAAGAAGAAAACTGGTAACAACCCTTACTGTTCAGCAGCTGCTGCAGGTGAACCCCAGGCAAGCAGGGCCTGGAGTGAACCTCAGCAGACCTACAGCAGAGGGGCCAGACTGTCAGAAGGAAAACCAAGAAACAGAAATAACCTCATCATCAACAAACAGAGCGTCAATCTGAAAGATTTGAGACCCAATCTGAAAGCCAGCAACTACAAAGTCCACAGGTGGATAAATCCATAAAGATGGGAAGAAACCAGCGCAAAAAGGATAAAAACACCCGAAACCAGAACACCTCTCCTCCTACAAGGGATCACAACTCCTCACCAGCAAGGGAACAAGGTTGGATGGAGAACGAATGTGATAAATTGACAGAATCCGACTTCAGAAGGTGGGTAGTAAGAAACTTCTGTGAACTTAAAGAACACGTTCTAACCAAATGCGAAGAAACTAAGAACCTTGAAAAAAGATTTGATGAAATGCTAACAAGAATGGACAAAATAGAAAGGAATATAAGTGAATTGACGGAGCTTAAAAACGCAACACGAGAACTTCGCGAAGCATGCACAAGTATCAATAGTCGAATTGATCAAGCAGAAGAAAGGATATCAGAGGTCGAAGATCAACTCAATGAAATAAAACAGGAAGGCAAGACTGGAGAAAAAAGGGTAAAAAGGAATGAACAAAGTCTCCAAGAAATGTGGGACTATGTGAAAAGACCTAATCTACGTTTGATAGGCGTACCTGAATGCGACGAAGAGAATGAATCCAAGCTGGAAAATACTCTTCAGGGTATTATCCAGGAAAACTTCCCCAACCTAGCAAGGCAGGCAAACATTCAAGTCCAGGAAATACAGAGACCACCACAAAGATATTCGTCAAGAAGAGCAACCCCAAGGCACATAATCGTCAGATTCACCAGGGTTGAAATGAAGAAGAAAATACTAAGGGCAGCCAGAGAGAAAGGTCGGGTTACCCACAAAGGGAAGCCCATCAGACTCACAGCAGATCTCTCAGCAGAAACCCTAAAAGCCAGAAGAGAATGGGGGCCAATATTCAACATCCTTAAAGAAAAGAACTTTCAACCCAGAATCTCATACCCAGCGAAACTAAGCTTCATAAGTGAAGGAAAAATAAAATCCTTTGGGAACATGCAAGTACTCAGAGATTTCGTCACCACCAGGCCAGCTCTACAAGAGCTCCTGAAAGAGGCTCTACACATATAAAGGAACAACAAGTACCAGCTCAACTAAAGGGCAAAACACCCAGCTACCACCAAAATGGCAGTATCAAATTCGCACATAACAATATTAACCCTAAATGTAAATGGACTAAATGCCCCAATCAAAAGACGCAGACTGGCAAATTGGACAAAAAGCCAAAACCCATCAGTGTGCTGTATCCAGGAAACCCATCTCACATGCAAGGATACACAAAGGCTCAAAATAAAGGGATGGAGGAAGATTTACCAAGCAAATGGAGAGCAAAAAAAAGCAGGAGTTGCAATTCTCATCTCTGATAAATTAGGCTTTAAAGCAACAAAGATCAAAAGAGACAAAAAGGACATTACATAATGGTAAAAGGATCAATGCAACAAGAAGAGCTAATGATCCTAAATATATACGCACCCAATACAGGAGCACCCAGATACATAAGGCAAGTTCTTAATGACTTACAAAGAGACTTAGACTCCCACACAATAATAGTGGGAGACTTTAACACCCCATTGTTAATATTAGACAGATCAACCAGACAGAAAATTAACAAGGACATCCAGGACTTGAACTCAGACCTGGACCAAGCAAACCTAATAGACATTTACAGAACTCTCCACCCCAAATCCACAGAATATACATTCTTCTCAGCACCACGTCACACCTACTCTAAAATTGACCACATAATTGGGAGTAAATCACTCCTCAGCAAATGCAAAAGAACGGAAATCGTAACAAACAGTCTCTCAGACCACAGTGCAATCGAGTTAGAACTCAGAATTCAAAAACTAACCCAGAACCACACAGCTTCATGGAAACTGAACAACTTGCTCGTGAATGTTGACTGGATAAATGATGAAATGAAGACAGAAATAAAGATGTTCTTCGAAACCAACGAGAATGAAGACACAACATACCAGAATCTCTGGGACACATTTAAAGCAGTCTCTAGAGGAAAATATATAGCAATAAGTGCCCACATGAGAAGCAAGGAGAGATCAAAAATTGACACCCTATTGTCAAAACTGAAAGAGCTAGAGGAGCAAGATCAAAAAACCTCAAAGTCTAGCAGAAGACAAGAAATAGCTAAGATCAGAGCAGAACTGAAGGAGATAGAGACACAAAAAGCCCTTCAAAAAATCAATAAATCCAGGAGCTGGTTTTCTGAAAAGATCAACAAAATAGACAGACCACTAGCCAGATTAATAAAAAAGAAAAGAGAGAATAACCAAATTGATGCCATAAAAAATGATAAAGGGGATATCACCACAGATTACACAGAAATTCAAACCATCATCAGAGATTATTACAAACAACTCTATGCACATAAACTAATAAACCTGGAAGAAATGGATAAATTCCTGGACACTTGCCTCCTCCCAAGACTAAACCAGGAAGAAGCCGAAACCCTGAACAGACCCATAACAAGGTCTGACGTTGAGACAGCAATTGAGAGCTTACCACCCAAAAAAAGCCCAAGTCCAGACGCGTTCACAGCCGAATTCTACCAGACATACAAAGAGGAGCTGGTACCATTCCTTCTGAAACTATTCCAAACAATACAAAAAGAGGGAAATCCTCCCAAATCATTTTATGAGACCAACATCATCCTGATTCCAAAACCCGGCAGAGACTCAACAAGAAAAGAAAACTTCAGGCCAATATCCATGATGAACATAGATGCAAAAATCTTCAATAAAATACTGACAAGCCAATTGCAACAGCACATCAAAAAGCTTATCCACCATGATCAAGGAGGCTTCATCCTGGGGACTCAAGGCTGGTTCAACATACACAAGTCTATAAACATAATTCACCACATAAACAGAACCAAAGACAAAAATCACATGATTATCTCAATTGATGCAGAGAAGGCCTTTGACAAAATTCAACAGCCCTTTATGCTAAAAACCCTCAATAAGCTAGGTATTGATGGAATGTATCTCAAAATAATAAAAGCTATTTATGACAAACCAACAGCCAATATCATACTGAATGGGCAAAAACTGGAAGCATTCCCCTTGAAATGTGTCACCAGACAAGGATGCCCTCTCTCACCACTGCTATTCAATATAGTATTAGAAGTTCTAGACAGAGCAATCAGGCAAGAAAAAGAAATAAAGGGCATTCAAATAGGAAAGGAGGGAGTCAAATTTGCAGACAACATGATTGTATATCTAGAAGACCCCATCGTCTCAGCCCCAAATCTCCTGAAACTGATAAGCAAGTTCAGCAAAGTCTCAGGACACAAAATCACATGCATTCCTATACACCAATAACAGATTTAAAGAGAGCCAAATCAAGAACAAACTTCCATTCACAATTGCCACAAAGAGAATAAAATACCTAGGAATACAACTAACAAGGAACGTAAAGGACCTCTTCAAGGAGACCTACAAACCACTGCTCAACGAAATCAGAAAGGACACAAACAGATGGAGAAATATTCCATGTTCATGGTTAGGAAGAATCAATATCGTGAAAATGGCCATACTGCCCAAAGTAATTTACAGATTCAATGCTATTCCCATCAAGCTACCAATGACCTTCTTTGGAGAACTGGAAAAAATCACCTTAAACTTCATATGGAACCAAAAGAGAGCCCGCATAGCCAAGTCAATTCTAAGCAAAAAGAACAAAGCTGGAGGCATCACACTACCAGACTTCAAACTATACTACAAGGCTACAGTAATCAAAACAGCATGGTACTGGTACCAAAACAGAGATATAGACCAATAGAACAGAACAGAGGTCTCGGAGGCAACACAACATATCTACAACCATCTGATCTTTGACAAACCAGACGAAAACAAGCAATGGGGAAAGGATTCCCTGTTCAATAAATGGTGTTGGGAAAGCTGGCTAGCCATGTGCAGAAAGCAGGAACTGGACCCCTTCCTGACACCTTACACTAAAATTAACTCCAGATGGATTAAAGACTGAAACATAAGACCTAACACCATAAAAACCCTAGAAGAAAATCTAGGCAAAACTATTCAGGACATAGGTGTAGGCAAGGACTTCATGACCAAAACACCAAAAGCATTGACAACAAAAGCCAAAATAGACAAATGGGAACTAATCAAACTCCACAGCTTCTGCACGGCAAAAGAAACAGTCATTAGAGTGAATCGGCAACCAACAGAATGGGAAAAAATTTTTGCAGTTTACCCATCTGACAAAGGGCTGATAACCAGAATTTACAAAGAACTAAAACAGGTTTACAAGAAAAAAACTAACAAGCCCATTCAAAAGTGGGCAAAGGATATGAACAGACACTTTACAAAAGAAGACATACATGAGGCCAACAAACATAAGAAAAAATGTTCATCATCACTGGTCATCAGAGAAATGCAAATCAAAACTACATTGAGATACCATCTCACGCCAGTTAGAATGGCGATCATTAAAAAATCTGGAGACAACAGATGCTGGAGAGGATGTGGAGAAATAGGAACACTTTTGCACTGTTGGTGGGAGTGTAAATTAGTTCAACCATTGTGGAAGACAGTGTGGCGATTCCTCAAGGACCTAGAAATAGAAATTCCATTCGACCCAGCAATCCCATTACTGGGTATATATCCAAAGGATTACAAATCGTTCTACTATAAGGACACGTGCACACGAATGTTCATTGCAGCACTGTTTACAATAGCAAAGACCTGGAACCAACCCAAATGCCCATAGACGATAGACTGGATAGGGAAAATGTGGCACATATACACCGTGGAATATTTTGCAGCCATCAAAAACGATGAGTTTGGGTACTTTGTAGGGACATGGATGAACCTGGAAACCATCATTCTCAGCAAACTGACAGAAGAGCAGAAGATCAAACACCGCATGTTCTGACTCATAGGCGGGTGTTGAACAATGAGAACACATGGACACAGGGAGGGGAGCACTACACACTGGGGTCAGTTGGGGGGTAATAGGGAAGGGATGGTGGGGGGTGGGGAGGTGGGGAGAGATAGCAAGGGGAGAAATGCCAGATGTAGGTGATGGGGAGGAAGGCAGCAAATCACACTGCCACCTGTGTACCTATGCAACAATTTTGCATGTTCTTCACATGTACCCCAAAACCTAAAATGCAATAAAATAAATGGGGAAAAAAATAAATTAAAAAAAAAGTGGATTAAAAAAACAATCCATCAAAACAAACTGCAGAAGTGGAAATAGTGACATAAATAGTACCCTACATTTATTTTCAAAGTGGTGTCAATGAGTAGTCTTGGTGCTATATATATATTTAGTAAGTGCCTACTGTATTCTAAGCTCCAGAAAGCACTGTGTCAGATGAAATAGCTAAATTATCTAATATTTTTCTAGTTCCTTGAGGGGCAAAATTACTAATTTGACTTTTTTTGAGACAGGGTCTCACTCTGTCAGCCAGACTGGAGTGCAGTGGCACGATCATAGCTCAACGCAGCCTCAAATTCCCTGGCTCAAGCAATCCTCCCACCTCAGCTTCCCAAGTAGCTGGGACTACACCACACCCAGCTAATTTTTTAGAAAAGTTTTTGTAGAGACAGGATCTCCCTCTGTTGCCTAGGCTGCTCTTGAACTCCTGGGCTCAAGTGACCCTTCTGCCTTGGCCCCCAAAACTGCTGGGATTATAGGTGTGAGCCACTGTGCCTGGCCTTTCTTCTTTTTTAATGTAAGCATTTACATTTATAAAATTCCCTCTAAGTACTGCTTTCACAGTATCCCATAAGTTTTGATATATTTTCATTTCTATTCATCTCAAAGTATTTTAAAATAGCCATTATTTCTTTCACCTATTGATTAATAATGTATTTATCTGGGGCCAGGTACAAGTGGCTCATGCCTGTAACTCAGGCACTTTGGGAGGCCAAAGCAGGAGGATCACTTAAGGCCAGGAGTTTAAGGCTAGCCTGGGCAACATAGTGAGACACAACTCTACCAAAAATAATTAAAAATTAGCAGGGCATGGTGGCATGTGCCTATAATCCCAGCCCTATCCAGGAGGCTAAGGCAGGAGGATGGCTTGAGCCCAGGAGTTTGAGCCTGCAGTGAGCTATGATCACCACTACTGCACTCCAGCCCAGGGGACAGAGGAGACTCCATCTCAAAAAATAAAAATAAAAAAAGTGTTATTTTTACATATTTGTGAATTTTCCAGTTTTCCTTCTCTTATTTCTAGCTTCATTCCATTGTTATCAAAGAAGGTAGGAAGATATTTTGTATTATTTCAATCTTTTGACATTTATTGGAACTTGTTTTGTGGTCTTACACATGCCTATCCTGAAGAATGTTGATTCTACTGTAGCTGGGTTAAGTGATCTACATAACTCTGTCAGGTTTCATTGATTTAGAGTGTTGTTCAAGACTTCAGTTTCCTTATTCTGCTGTCTAAATGTTCTATTATTGAAAGTATGATATTGAAGTCTCCAACTGATGTTGGGATAGGTGGTGAATAACATGAAAATCTTCACGTATCTCAACAGTCAGAACGATGGGCTTATTTTCTGTTATTAAAAAGACCAGTGAATCAAAGTTGTGAGATTTCACCTCAATATGGGAAAAAAAAACAACTTTCTAGCAATTAGAATAGCCCATACTAGAATGTCTTGCTGTTGAAGCAGTGATGCTCCTTCTTCAGTGCTCCTGCAGAGTCCACAGAACCAGGATTGTCAGGGAAAGGAATCCCTTTTTCAGTAGGAGATGTGACGAGGAAACCCTAGGGATCAAATCTAATTTCCCAAAAGAGTCTTGCCACTTACACCTTTGTAGGCCTTGGGCATGTCATTTAACTTTTCTATGCCAGTTTCCTCTTCAGCAAAATGGGGATATTCATGGAACCTACCACTTTTCTATGCCATAGTTTCCTCTTCAGCAAAATGGGGGTGTTGTGAATGAAATGAGTTCATAAACGTAAAGTGCCTAGAATAATGTTGGCATATAGTAAGTGCTTAACAAATGGTAGCTATGATGACAGCTGTGAAATCTCCAATTACTATTATAAAACCACTTCTCAGCTGGGTGCAGTAGCGTACACCTGTAATCCCAGCACTTGGGAAGGCCAAGGTGGGAGGACTGCTTGAGGCCAGGAGTTCAAGACCAGGGTGGTCAACACAGACAGACCTACATCTCTAAAAACAGAAAAAAGAAGAAAAAATTATCCCTTCATTTCTGTCAGTTTGCTGCACATATTTGTGGCTCTGTTGTTTGGTGCATATGTGCTTATAACTGTTATGGTTCCAGTAGGAATTAACCTTTTATCAACATATAATCACCTTTGTTTCATGTAACAATTATCATAACTTAGTTTATTTTGTCTGATATTAGTATAACCAACCCAGCTCACTTTTAACTGTCTTTTGATCTAACAAGGGTCTCCTGCACACAACATAAAATTGGATCATATGGGAGTTTTTTTGCTTGTTTTTATCCATTTTGCCAGTGTCTAAGTTTTAACTAGTAAATTTAATCCTTTTATACTTATAGTAATTACTGATAAGGACTTATGTCTGCCATTTTGCTATTTTTAAAATTATGTAGTGATGTGTACTGCTTTATAAATGCTAAGGATCAAGTTGGTTGACAGTGGTGTTCAAATCTTTTATATCATTTCTAATTTTTTTTCCCTCAAGTTCTGTCAATTAGTGATAGAGCTGTTATATTAAACTATGACTGTGGTTTTGCCTCTTTCTTTGGTTTTGTCAATTTTTGTTTCATGTATTTTGAAGCTTTGTTGTGAGGTAGATAGACGTTTAAGGGTTTTTTTGTTTTGTTTTGTTCTGTTTTAGGTAGAGGCTTGCTCTGTCACCCAGGCTGGAATGCAGGGGCATGATTTTGGCTCACTGTAACCTCTGCCTCCCAGGCTCAATGATCCTCCCACCTCAGCCTCCCAAGAAGCTGGGATTAGAGGTGTGCACCACCGTGCCTGGCTAATTTTTGTATTTTTAATAGAAATGGGTTTTACCATGTTTGCCAGGCTGGTCTCAAACTCCTGAGCTCAAGTGATCCACCTGCCTTGGCCTCCCAAAGTGCTGGGATTACAAACAGGGGCCACTGTGATCAGCCTGTTATATATTTTTAATGAATTGATTCATTATCATAAATGATCCTTATTTTTCTCTAGAAATGATCCTTGTTTTAAAGTCTACTTTGTTAATATAGCAACATCAACTTTCTTACGCTTTTTGCAATGGTACATCTTTTTCACCCTTTTTCAGTCTGTTTCATATTTATAGCGACTCATAAAGACAGCACATAGTTGGACCATGCTATTTTATCCAGTCTGACAATTGCCACCTTTTAATTGGAGATGGTCTTTATATTTAATGTAATTATTGATATGATTGATTTTAAGTCTGCCATCTTTATATTTATTTTCCATTTGCCTCATCTCTTCTTTGTTCTTCTGTTCTGCTTTCCTTTTTAGTAATGTGACATTTATTCTATTTCCTTCGGTGATCTTATAGCTATCCTCTATTGAAAGGATATTTCAAAGGATATTCAAATATCCTTTCAATAGTTGCTTTAGTGATTACAGAGGGGATCTTTAACTTAACAAAGTCTAATTTTATTTGACTTCCCCTGATTGTTGTATACTTACCATTGTATAGCTTACTTCTACTATATAACAAATAATATGTTATTATCTCTTCTTTAAATAGTCAATATTTTTTGAATAAATGTATGTATTAAAGAAATATATTTTAAAAGGTCCCTTATATTTATCCATCTATTTATCCTTCCTGGTGTAATTCATTCTTTTAAATCTGAACTTCCTTTATTATGACTTCACTTCAACTTAAAGAACTTCTTTTAACATTGCTTGTAATATAGGTCTGGTGTAGACAAATTGTTTTTGCTTCTGACAAAAATATCTGTATTTTGAATGTCGAATTCCCGGTTAGCAGATTTGCTTAAAAAAAAAAAAAAAACAAACAAACAAAAACACAGCACTTTAAAAAAGTTATTTGAGGCCAGGCACAGTAGCCCACACCTGTAATCCTAATACTTTGGGAGATGAGGCAGGAGGATCACTTAGCTCAGGAGTTTGAGACTAGCCTGGGCAACACAGCAAGACACTGTCTCTACAGAAAATTTTAAAAATTAGTTGGGTATGGTGGCATGTGCCTGTAGTCCCAGCTATTCAGGACGCTAGGGTGGGAGAATTTTTTGAGACCAGAACATTAAGGTTATAGTAAGCTACATTCACACCACTGCACTCCAGCCTGAGTGACAGAGATCCTGTCTCCAAAAAAAAAAAAAAAATTATTTCATTGTCTTCTGACCTGCATTGTTTCTGATGCGGTGTCAATTATTCATATTACTGTTCATCTTTATGTATTTTTTTCTTTTCTACCTCCTTTTAAGATTTCCTTTATAAAAATCTTTGATTTTCAGAAAGTTGACTCTGATGTACCTCAATTTAGACTTCTGTCCCTGCTCTTCCTCCTCTCCTTGAACTCTAGTTACATGTATGCTAGACAATTTTGTATTGTCCCACAGATCTTGAATGCTGATTTTTACTGATCTGTCCCTAAGTTTACTGGGGCTTTCTTCTGCTGTGTCCAGTCTGCTATTAAGCCTATCAAATTAATTCCTCATTTTTAATATATTTTTCATTTCTAGCATTTCCACTTGGTTCTTTTCATAGTTTACATCTTTCTGCTGAAATTTTCTGTTTATCCACATTGGTCAACAGCTGGGCCATCACTGAGACTATTTCTGTTGCCTCTTTCTTCCCCTGACCATGGTTCACATTTTCTTGTTTCTTTGTATATCTCATAATTTATTTCATGCCAGATACCATGTATAAAAGAACATTAATTTATCTCTATCAAGGGAAGTTCCTTTTTCGATTAAGTTGCTGGGAGACTGGAGTGGAGGCTCGATCCTTTTAACCTATGGTTGAGCTGGGTTTGAGATTGTATGTAGTGTTAGTTCATGATTGGTTTGTAATTTCAGGGTGAAATCAGAACTTTACCTTCAGGAGAAGCTAAAATCTGAGCACTGTTGAAGCTTCACAGAGCTCTTTGAGCTTTAAAACCTATGCTAGCTTTTGGAACTGTGGGATATCTTTCCGCCTCTCTGCCCTCCCCTCACATTCCAGCTGTCAGCTGAGTTGTCCTTGCTCTCCAGTAGCACCTTCTGCTTTCTGTGCCTTGAGGAGATCTCTTTTTGCTCTGTTACCCTGACTATACCTTCTCAAAAGCTGACTTGTCCTCAGTAAAAGCCTAGACAGGCATAAAGAGATTTCTTAGCTGTCTTGCCATGTCCCAGGCTGCTACAGCCCCAGCCTTAGACTTCATAAAGCCCCTGGTACACGACAGAGATTTCTATTGACTCTCCTGCCCTGCTCCCAGCCTTCAGCTGAATTCACCCACCTCAGCAGGACCCTTCTTAGCTCTCTTTCCGTTGCCCCAGCATCCGAACTCCTACTCCAATGTACTGACTGAAGGGCCATGGGAAAAGTTGGCAGGTAGGTGTAGTCCTGCACTGCCGCTGGAGTTCCTCGGGATTCCAAGTTGTCACTCCACCCTACATGCAGTCAGTAACAGTTGACTTCTCTTTAACTGCCCATTGCAAATTCTCCCTCTTGCTGTTCCAAGACAGATGAAAGTATCGTGTATCTCTCCCTCTTTTTTTTTTCTCCTGAAAAGCGTTCATTACTTTCCAGATTTTTGTTTAGATTTTTTTACGTCAACTCTCTGATACATTTTTTAAAATTATGATTTTGTACCTTCTCTGACTTTTCTCATTACCAGGGTGGGAGCAATAATGTCAACAGTTAAAACATTCAACATCCTAACAGGAAATGGAAATCTTTATTATCCTTTTTGATAGAAGATAAACAGACTTGGAGAAAATAAATGACTTGACCAAGGTTCAGAGCTAAGAAACAGAAAAACCACAATTTGAACTTACATCTAATGACAACAACTCCAGGGTTCTTTACGCTGCACAACAGGTAGGATAGGCCTGTTTGATTCTGGGAAAGTCATTTAACCTCTTAGTATTTAGTATTTCTAGCTTGTAAAAGGAAACAATTGTACTAGATAAACTCGAAGTCTCTTCCAACTCTAACACTCCAAGAGTCAATAAAATCCAGTTCCTGCTGTATTCATCCCTACCCCAAGCTTGCTCCTTCCATGGTCTTCATCTCAGCAAATAGTAGTTCTTCCTCTTGCTCAAGCTGAAATCTTCAAAATCATTCATATTCCATAACCACTCCACTAGCTAATCCTATGGATTACTCCAACAATGCCACAGTCACCCTGCTTTGTCCCTTCTCCCCTCATTTTACTCCAGAATGGTTAGTCACATACGCCACTCCTCTGCTTAAACCCCACCAATCCCTTCCCCTTCCATCAAAGGAAAAGTCAAAATCCTTTACACAGGTTACAATTCCTATGTGATCTGACTTCCTTCGCTGCTTTGATCTTCCTTCCTACCACGCTCCCCTATGTTACTATACTCCAGCCCTGCTGGTTTTCTCGCTGCTCATCCAACACACCAGGCATGTTCTTGCCTCAGCACCTTTGACTAGTGCCCTCTCCTGATGGTCTTTCTTCAGGCATTCTCATGGCATACCCTCCACTCAAATGTCACCTTATTAGAGAGGCCTTCCCTTCTATTCTGCATTAAAAGCAACACCTCCCTTCCCTCATTCACTCTCCAACCCTGCCCTAGAATTCTTTCTCTCCTACCCAGCTTTGCTTTTCTCCAAAGTACTTTTTACCACCTTACTGTGTATTATCTGTCTCCCTGACACTAGAATATAAGTTTCATGAGAAGGCGCCATCCTCGGTTCATGCGCTGCTGGATATTCACTGACTAGAACAGACACTAGCACACAGTAGCACACAGTAAATATTTATTGGACAAAACCCCAAAGAACAAAAATACCAATGGAAAGACACAATTGTTGAGGCAGCACTGAGAACTGGGAAATCTGGGTTTGAACCTTGATTCTGACTCCATTAAAAACTTCCCAATAAATGCCCTGTTCTGTTTCCTTAGACCTCCCTGTCCATCCCTGTCTTTCTCATGGCCACCCTAGTGCTGGAAGAGGCAGTGGCTGATGTAGACACTACACAGGGTAGCAGTGAGATTCAAAGTGAGGTAGGAAAAACAGCAGTAAAAGTGTAGCCAACCCACGGCTGTCCATACCTAAGCTTTGGCTGTCTGAAATAGAAAAAAAAAACAGTAAATCCTTCAGGATGTCATTAGACAACATAACAACAGTTTGTCATAAAATTTAAAAGAGCCTGCTGACTCAGCTAAGACATTAAGACTCTTAATCTTGGTGTAATTAGTACATTTGTGCCAGGCACTGGGCACAATCTTTAGTTTGGCAAGAAGCCACAATGTAATGGTTAAGAGCCCAGGCTTTGGAAATGGACTGGTTGAGTTCAAATCCTGGCTCTGCCACTCACTCACTATGTGACCTTGGGCAGACTGCCTACTCAGTTTAGGCCTATTAAATGGGAATAATAATGTCAAACTTGGGCTGGGTGCAGTGGCTCACACCTGTAATCCCAGCACTTTGGGAGGATGAGGTGGGAGGATTGCTTGAGCCCAAGAGTTTGAAGCTACAGTGAGCTGAGCCACTGCACTCCAGCCTGGGTAACAGAACAAGACCCTGTCTCCAAAATAAATAGACAAATAGATAAACAAACAAACATCAATCTCTTAGGGATGTTGGAAGAATTAGGAAAAATGTGATCAGCCCAGAACTAGATACAGAGAATGGGCTCTACAAAAGAAAGCTATTGTTACAATTACTAAAAATTATTTCCTACCCCGCAACAGTGCAGACAAAAGGGAGATCAATATTGTCATGAGTAGGACAATTAATATATAGGGAAACCTCTACTTTTCTTGATCTATTAACATAGATCTCATCATATAAATTCTCTTAACAATATCATATAATGACAGAAAGACCAAAACTGTCCGTAAATCTTAAGTTAAAAGAAATCACTTTAATGTGGAAAAACTATTTCCCTCCATCTTCTGCTTCCCAATACCTTTGACAAGTCTTGACCACAAATACAGAAAGAGAAGTGTCAAAATAGGACAGTCCAAATGAACGAATTAAAATGAAAAATTATATGACAGAATGTTATTTATTTCCAAAAAATAAATCTGCTTTACAAGCTAAAGTGTTAAACAATAACAAAAACTTGACAAGTAATATATATTCCAACAGATTTTGTTCCACATGAATTAAAATTTAAACAATTATTAGGTGCCTTTTTTTCCTTTATTTTGGATACAGGGCCTCGCTGTTGCTCAGGCTGGAGTGCAGTGGTGTTAACACAACTCAGCACAGCCTTGACCTCCTGGACTCAAGGGATCCTTCCACCTCAGCCTCCCAAATAGCCAGGACCATAGGCATGCACCACCGTGCCTGGCTAATTTTTCAAATTTTTTGTAGAGATGGGGGGTCTCACCGTGTTGCCCAGGCTGGTCTTGAACTCCGGGGCTCAAGTGATCCTCCCGCCTCAGCCTCCCAAAGTGCTGGGATTACAGGCATGAGGCACTGAGCCCAGCCTTGAAGTCTTTTTGTGACAACTATAGAATACAAAACTAAATCTAAAAATTAGGAAACTCTCAGAGAATACATTTTTTAAAAACACTGTTACATCCCTCATATCCAAAAGGCTTTATGTAAAACACTTGTCTTTGTGATTCACACAAAAAGCGGATGCCAATTCCTTAACTGAAGTGACAGGAGAAACTCAATGCTAAAAAAGCTGTGAGTAAGAAAGCCGATCTAATTCATGTCTTTATTAATTCCTTCCCATTTCAACTTTGTGAAAGAAGGGAAGGAGAGCAAGGGGAGAGAAGGCTAGGCATGTCTACCATGTTCTGTAGTATCTAACCCAGTGCTGGAACAAAACACAATCATTCATAAGTGCTCAAAAACCTTAAAGTGCAAATAAGAAAGAGAACTAATTTCCTAATATACATGAGGAAACTTATAAAGATACACTATACATTACAGTACAATCTATAAACAGGTTCTCAGAGAAACTGCCAGATTTTGAATGTGGCTCAACGTATCAGTGCGGTGACCTAGGCAAATTACTTTACTTCTCTGTACTTCAATTTCCTTTCTCTAAAATCGGGTATAGGTATCTTCATTGCAAGGTTGCTGGATCATTTAAGACCCTTAGAAAAATTTCTACTGCCTCTATAGTAATAACTATGTACATATGTACACAATATATGTTAGCTGTCATTATAGAGTAGAAATAAATGGCTTAATTGAAAACATTTTCATTGAGAAATAGTTCCAAAATTAATGTGCAAAGTCACTTATATCAATGGCTAAAGTTTTATGTTCAGATTCAAGCATTTAAGGAAGTATAATGTGATTTAGACTTTAGCGGTCGGGAGCAGTGGCTCACGCCTGTAATCCCAGCACTTTGGGAGGCCATAGCAGGCAGATCATGAGGTCAAGAGATCGAGACCATCCTGGCCAACATGGTGAAATCCCATCTCTACTAAAAATACAAAAAATTAGCTGGGCATGGTGGTACACGCCTGCAGTCCCAGCTACTTGGGAGGTTGAGGCAGGAGAATTGCATGAACCCAGGAGGTGAAGGTTGCAGTGAGCCAAGATCACACTACTGCACTCCAGCCTGGTGACAGAGCAAGACTCCATCTCAAACAAACAAACAAACAAACAAAAACAGTTTTGGGGATGACATACATATGCAGCCTCTTCATCCCTCTCCCTCCTATACCAACCATTCCCCACTTCCATGGAAGCCTGGGCACCTGACCACTCAATCAGTTAAGCTCCTATGAGTTAATTCTTAATGCTTAAAGATATACAAAAAGCAAAGCATTACAAGTTCAGCAGAGCAACCAGTAATGCAAAAGTACAGTAAATGCCTTTAAAGTAAAACTCTAAAATTCACAATAGTGAATGAGGGTGGGCTGTAGGTCAGAACGAAAGAAGTGGAATAAGTAAAAATAAAGAAAAATGGATTGCAGGAGGAATATGAGACTTCAAAGAACTGTGAAAATTTAATTCCTGGATCTTCTTTCTTCTTGCTACAATTGTTAGGACTTTTCTCACATATAACAGTAAATGACTGCAATATTTGAAACACTCATATCTTTGTAAAATTCACTTTCTGAAACTCTTGCCAGCTCAATTAATTTGTCACTTAAAAAGCAATTCAGAATTTAAAAAAGAAACGTACACAAAATAAAGAAGACATTACATAGCACTGTGATTTGTGGGTGATGTTCTTCTCCTGCCAGCAATAATGCCACACACTTGGGAGCCACTTTTCCAAAGTCAATGAGAGACACCATCCACCTTCTCCTACCACCACCCCTCTCCTTGGTTATTAAGAAAAACACTGAGCCAGCCAGGATTCCAAATGATAGTTTTTTTTCTCCATGAGGCCAGCTGGCACTTGGGGAGCACCCTGCATTCTCAGCTCATCAGCACTTCCACTAACTCCTGCAGATAAGGAGCAAATCTCCACTTAATTACTCCTGGTTAAAACAAAGAACCTGTTTCTAAAAACGAGGTATTTCCCTATTACCTACACCTACCCCCACACCTGCTCAAGTATTCTATACCAAGGGTGTGTCCCCAAGCAAGGAGTCTAGCTCCTCTCTTCTTTTCACCCCGTGAAGGCCTGTGGAGAATTATACCTTCGGTAGGCAATTCTCTGAACTTGTCTATTCAAGCCAGCACCTCCAGCGAGTGAAACCGCGTCATGTTTTTAAAACGAGCTTAAAGGGGGCCAGGTGTCATGCCCACGCCGTCTCAGGTTCACTGAACAAAGGTAATGATTTAAGACGTTTACAATGTACTAATTATGAATTAATTAAATCCCTTAGTGAGGGTGCGGCACTCGGAAAAAAAACCTCCAGCTTCATGTCCCCTATTTTTGAAAAGGGAAGGGAGGGTTCTCTAAAATAAAACATTTTGATTTCCACGTGCTAAAGAACCTATCAGAATGATTTTGAAAGGAAGATAATGTCTTATATTAGTTATATATAATTGCATAGAAACAGAATTGGAGGCACACCGACTGCTTTAGTGTCAATATAAATACATACGATATTCGTGTGTATGATTTTTTTAACCACACCCTCCTTGGGTGGCTTCCCAGGCTCTCTCGGGCCAAACAGCGTCACGTCGTCCGGCGGCCCACTGGGTGGGGGTCCAGGCTGTCACCCAGACTCCAGCGGCGGGGAACGCGGCATCGCGGTCGCCCCCGGGCAGGTGGGCGCTCCGGACCCCCCAGGTTACCCCTCCCCGGGCCCGCCCAGCCCTGCCCAGCCCAGCCCAGCAGCCTCGCAGGCCGCGGCCCGGCCTCTCCACGACCCCGGCGCCGCCCGCCCGACCCTAGCGGGCGGCGGCGTGGGGACCGGACCCGACCCGGCAGGGGTAGGGCGAGGCGGCTGGGCGGACGCGGGTCCCAGACTCACCATGGCCGAAGAGCCGCGAGCAAGCCCACAGCCCGAAGTCACACGGCGCCGGCGACGCCCGTTGTCCTGGTGACGCCAGCCAGGCGCCCCGCCCCGTCCTCAAGGTGGGCTCGGAGGCGGCCATTGGTGGCCGGCGAGCACGTGACCCGCAGGGGCGGTGCCCTTCGGACCGCCCACCGCTCGCCCCCGGCCCCGGGACCGGGCTGCTTCGCCTCTCCCACTTTGCATCTGGTCCCTGCTCTCAGCCTGATCACCTTGATGACCCTCACCTGACAGATTACCCAGTCGCAGACTGCCCAGCTGAAAGACACCATGGATTTTCTCTTATTAAAAAAAAACGTTATACAGGTAATGCATGATTATTGAAAACGTTTTAAATTACCAATAACAAGAATTTAAAAGGATAAAACCACACTCATCCCAGCACCTGGAGTAGCCACTGCTCAGATTCCAGTCTATTTGCTTCAAGCTTCCAATGAAATATGTTATAATATACTATATTCTTAAAAATGGTGGCAAACCGTAGGTAACTGTTTTATAATCTACTTTTTTAGATTAAAAATGATTATCTTTGCATGCCACTTCATGAAATAGCATTCTGTGCATGTTGTGTAATTCATTGAATCAACTGGCAATTTGTTGAATGTTTTGAATATGGTTGAAGGGAACTCTAGATGTCCTCACATCCAGCCCATTAACTCTATGAAGAAGACTCAGTGTGATGGCTGACACCTGTAATCCCAGTACTTTCAGTGGCTTAAGCAGGAGGATTGTTTGAGGTCAGGAGTTTGAGACCAGCCTGGCTGATTCTACAAAATAAAGAAAAACAGAATGTGCTTGGTGCGTTAGAAGCAGGAAAAAAAAAAAAAAAAAAAAAAGACAACAACAACAAAAATAAAGTTATTTAAAAAAAGAATTTTAAAATGTAAAAAAAATCTGTGAAGAAGAATCGTATTCAAAAGCTGACCTGACAACTCCCCTAGAATGCCTAATAGACACGATGCTGTAATACGGCCCAAATAAACCTATTGATCCAAGTTTCTTACTCACACCCCAGTCTTCCTTAAAGCAAAAGTCCCTACTATCATTAAGTCCCTTGATCATTAAGACAAAAACCTAGGAATTGTCCTTGATTCCTCTGTTTCCTCACATTTCACTTCCAGTCCATTAAGACATATTCTTGACCCCACCTTAAATTCTCAACCTAACCAGTCTACACCTCCACCTCACAACCACTGCTGTCTCACTCCAGTTCATCTCCATAGGTGCTGTGATTTGAATATTTGTGTCCCCTCCAAACATTATATAAAAACACATCAAATGTGACAGCTTTAGGAAGAGGGAGGGCCTCAGGAGGGGAGTAGGCCATGAGATCTCTGTCCTCGTGAATGGGATTAATGCCCTTATAAGACAGCTTGAAGGAGTGAATTTGGCCTCTTTTTGCCTTTCCATCCCTTCTGCCATGTGAGGACACAGCAATACCTTCCAGAGGATGCAGCAACAAGACACCATCTTGGAAGCAGAGAGCAGCCCTCACCAGACATCAAACTTGCCAGCACCTTGATCTGAGACTTCCCAGCCTCCAGGACTGTAAAAAATAAATTTCCATTGTTCATAAATTACACAGTCCTGTGGTATTTTGTTACAGCAGCACAAGTGGACTATGACCCCATGTCTTCCCCCCTGCATCCTACACAACAGCAGCATTTTCAGTGGCTTCTCACACTTAGAAAAAATACAGACTGGGCGTGGCGGCTTACACTTGTAATCCCAGCACTTTGGGAGTCCAAGGTGGGAGGATCACCTGAGGTCAGAAGTTCGAGACCAGCCTGGCCAACATGGCAAAAACCCGTGTCTACTACAAACACAAAAATTAGCCAGGTGTGGTGGCAGGCGCCTGTAGTCCCAGCTACTTGGGAGGCTGAGACAGGAGAATTGCTTGAACCCGGGAGGTAGAGGTTGCAGTGAGCCAAGATCACACCGCTGCACTCCAGCCTGGGTGACAGAGCAAGACTCCATCTCCAAAACAATGAAAAGAAAAGGAAAAGAAAAAAATACAAATGCTTTCCACGGTCTATCAAAATGGTACATGATGGAGGCCTTGCCCTCTGCACCAACTCCATCTCCTGCCACTCTTCCCTCATTCACGCCACACTGGCCACACTTTTATTTCCTGGGGTTCCTCAAACATGTCAAATACTTTTGTACTTAAAAGCCTCAATAATACCTGCTTCCTTTATGTGGAATATTCTTCCTGCAGAACTTCACATAGCCCCTTCCTTCACTTGGTACAGATCAGTTACCACCCCAACTGTCAGCTTCACAAAAACCTTTACCAACCTAAAATATCCCACCCCAGTCACTCTCACTTCAGTCAGCCTCTCTCATTTAACTCTGTCTTGTTCTCAAAGTACTTAGCCCCCCTCAAAATGATCTTTTTTACCTTTTTGTTTATTACTTCCTGTCTCCTCACTCTGGAATGCAAGATGTCTATCTTGTTCCATTCTGTATTCCTAGTGTATAGAACAGTTTCTAGCTTATAGTAGATGCTCAATAAATATTGGTGATTGACTGAATGAACATCTATCCTAGGACTGTATGATCAGTTTGACCATCCAAATAAGAATATGACTAGATACAGTAGGGAGTGTAATAGAAAATAAATACTGTAATTACTGACAGACTTTATTTTTATCTTTTTATTATATAATATAAATAAAAGTAATAGAATACAAATGTACTTTTTTAAAAAGTGAACACTTATATAAACATTACCCAGTTCAAGAAATAGAACATAGCCAGCAGCCCAGATGATGCTTATGTGTACTCTACTAATCTGAATTCCCCCCGCAACTTTTCCCCTATAGGTGATCATTGTCCTGAAATTTATGGAAATCACTTTCTTGCATTTCTTTATTTGTTTTATTTTTGTTTTTTGGAAGTCGGTGGGTGGCGGGTCTGGCTGTGTTGCCCAGGTTAGCCTCGAACTTCTGGGCTCAAGTGATCCTTCAGTTCAGTCTCCTCAGCAGCTGAGACTACAGGTGCATGCCACTGTGCCTAGTACTTTCTTGTAGTTATTTATAAATGTTTGTACTTCATTTTTATAGCTATAAAGTATCTCACTGAATGCACACAAGAATATATTTATCCCTTCGACTGTTGATAAGCATTTGGATCATTTGAGTCATTTCCCATTTAGGACTCTTATAAATGATGAAGCTATGAGCATTCTCCTAGTATACATGGACACATTTCTCTAGATGAGGGTTTCTCAATCTTAGCACTCAGCTTTAGCATTTAGGCCAGATAATTCTTTATTGCCGGAGGTTAGAGGGAGAGGGCAGTCCTGTGCATTGTAAGATGTTTCACAACATCCATGATCTCTACCCACTAGATGCTAATGACGCACCCCAGTTGTGAAAATCAAAAAATGTCTCCAGGCATTTCCAAATGTCCACAGAGTGGCAAAATTGCCCCATTTGAGAACCACAGCTCTAGAATACCAACAAAGAGTAGAATTGTTGGTTTACAGATTTACTTCATAAATCTGAAGAAATTTGTTTTCGAAATTATTTTCTAAAGTAGTTGCAACAGAAGTGACATCACAAAATTAGCAGAATAGGGAACTCCAAGAATTGGTCCTTCTACTGAAGCAACCATTAAGTGGGGAAAATGGACAGAGTCGACATTTCAGACTCTGGAGTCTAATAAAACATTTAAGTCAACCAAGGAGTGCTTAATAAAGAAAGAGGCAGCTGGATTTTGCTAAGAATTGTGGGGGGATTGCTTGCCCATTTAGCATCCCCTACTCCTCAGCCAGTGGTACTCTCGTGGATGGTGGCTTGTGTTCTGATGCAGCTTCTGGTCCCCGGATGAGCAATATGACTGTGTTCTCAAAATATTTTGGTTATGCATTCAACCAGTCTCTGCATCTCTGCATTCCCTACGGCAGCAGTCCCGAACCTTTTTGGCACTAGGGACCGGTTTTGTGGACAATTTTTCCATGGACTGGGACGGGGGATGGTTTCAGGATGATCCAAGCACATTACATTTATTGTGTATTTTATATCTATCATTATTACATTTTAATATATAGTAACATAATCATACAATTCACCATGATGTAGAATCAGTGGAAGCCCTGAGCTTGTTTTCCTGCAACTAGACAGTTGGGGGTGATGGGAGACAGTGACAGATCATCAGGCATTAGATTCTCATAAGGAATGCAAAACCTAGATTCCTTGCATGTGCAGTTCACAGTAGGGTTTGTGCTTCTATGAGAATCTGATGCTGCTGATGATCTGACAGGAGGTGGAGCTCAGGTGGTAATGGGAACAATGGGGAATGCTGTAAATACAGATGAAGCTTCACTCGCTGGCCCCTCACCTGTTGCTGTGCAGTCCAGTTCCTAACAGGCCATTGGCCAGTACTGGTCCATGGCCCTGGGGTTGGGGACCCCTGCTGTAAGAGACTGACATAGAGGCTGACCCTTAATTTGAACTCCTCGGGTTGGAGAGTTTCCTGCACGGGATCTGATGGAAATATTTAAAGACATGAACTATCCACTGCTGCCTGGGGAAGAAATGGAGGATGAGGCAAGCAAGAGCTAGATGCAAAAGCCTGAGAATGAGGAGGAAGATTCTTGGGGGAATAAGAGCTTTGGAGGGCTACAGCATGTACTGGGGAATCTGGAGTACAGTATACATGCACAGGCCCAGATGCATGATCAGAAAAGCCTTGAGAGGATCCTGGACTTACACTTGTGGCTGATCTTTGGACTCCACATGAGCAAGAAGTGAAGGCTAAGGTAGGGTTGCCACCAGCTTGGCTTAGCATTGAAGGAGTGTCCTAGCTTAGAGCCAGAATGTGAAGCGCAGATGCAGGGGCTTGTGGTTTTGTGAGTGTTTTTCTTTTTCTTTTCTGTCTCTAGGCGTTTAAGGAAATCTCTTTCAGGTCACTAGTCTACTGCGAAGATAACAAAACAGTGACTTCAATAAGCATACTTGACAAGGAAAACAGTCTTGGCAAACACAATGTGGAAACTCATTAAACAAGTGGATGGCTGCAGCCCTCAACAATTGACATTAAAGCCTTGAGTACAGTCTTATTTCTAGAGTTCCACATTATAATATTCAGCATGTCCAATTCTCAGCAAAATAATTACAAGGCATACAAAGAAACAGGAAAGTATGGCCCACTCACAAGGGAAAGAAATAAATTCACAGAAATCATCTGTAAGATACATAGATGTCCTTTAGTCAAGGAAGAGGCCGAGGCAGATGTCCAGGCCTGCATGATTCAGCGGGATTGGTCCACAGGCGCACACTTCCACTTGTTACATAAGCTGTTTGTTCATACTTAGCTCGAAGCCACTATTGTCTGTAGAAGGTGTAACTGCCCTGCTGACGCTGTGCATGGGGCTCTTGGGCATGGCTTGACGTGGCACTGGTTCCCAGAGAAAGGGAGAGGGAGAACTAGAGCTATCTGTCTTCAAGACAGACAGAGGGGAGCCACAGCCCGACTCATGCTGGTGCCCAGAAAGATAAGGAGTTGAGGCAAAGGAGAGCTGGCCATGCAGCTGTAGGCTTGCGGGTGGCAGGAGCCACAGAGCCAGAGCAGACAGCTGAGATAGAGACGGACAACGTGAGAAAGCGGGTGTAATAAGCTGCTGATGAGCAGACTGTTGATGAGAGCTGCTGCTGAATAAAACAATACTCACCTGCCTATAGCCCACCGAGTGTTCTTTCAGTTAAATGTCCATCCACCCACTCCCCTCGGACCTCAGCATGGGCCAGAACCTGACCCTGAGTGTGGCATCTAGCATAGCCGTCAGATGGACCTAACGCCATCCCTATGAAATCCCAGACATTAAACTTACTAAAGAAAGACTTACATCCTCTATCTTAAATATGCTTAAATAACTAAAGAAAATCCTCAACAAAAGAACAACAGGAAACAGAGAACAACGTGTGAACAAATAGAGAATATCAATAAAGGGGTAGAAGTTATGAAAGAAAACCAAATAGAAATTCTGAAGCTGAAAACTGCAATAGCTGGGAAAAAAAAATTCACCGTAGGGGTTTAGCAAGAGATTGAGCAAGGAGAAGAAAGAATCAGTGAACAACTGAAGTTACTTGTCTGAGGCCTAGAAAGAAGAATGAGAACACGACAGACAGGAGACAGGACTAACGTGCACCTCCCACTTGGACAGACAGGACAGCATGTGGAGGCTCAGACTGTGAACTTTTGCTCCAGGAACCACAGCAGGAATGTTCCAGGAAGAACGAAAGAGTTCACAGATCCTGTGGAAAAAGCTACTCATGGCTGCAAACTCTGTGAGACAGCTAAAAAACTGCCCCAAAGTGTGAGAGGGGAAAATCTGCCTTGAAACACACATCCCCACTGGGGAACCTGAAAATCCAGATCACAGAAGAAGAATTTAACCTTACCTAGGGCTGGAATGGATTTAGGGAGTCGAGCAAAATATTAAAATAGAAGAAGCAGTGGGAAGAGCCCCGTAGGCACTTCTAATCCCCAGCTCAAACCCAGAGAAGCCATACCTGACTCCATCTCAGAGAGGTCCTTGGGGAAGGCATGCAGTGGAACTAGGTAGGGGTCACAGGGTGAAAGAAGCTTCTAACTAAATTTTGTAATTTTTTTTTTTTTTTTGAGATGGAGTCTCAGTTTGTTGCCCAGGCTGGAGTGCAGTGGTGTGATCTTGCCTCATTGCAACCTCCGCCTCCTGGGTTCAAGTGATTTCCTGCCTCAACCTCTTGAGTAGCTTGGATTACAGGCATGTGCCACCACATGGCTAATTTTTGTATTTTTAGTAGAGACAGGGTTTCATCTTGTTGGCCAGGCTGGTCTTGAACTCCTGACTTCAGATGATCCACCCACCTTGGCATCCCAAAGTGTTGGGATTACAGGCATGAGCCACCACACCCAGCACTGAATTTTGTAAATTTTGGCTGAGCACAAATTTTCTTGAACAGAATCTGGGGAGCAAATGGGAATTGCTGCGGGAGCTACAGCCAATTGTATGGACAGGTGGGGAAGGGTAAGCCTGAAAGCTGTGCTTACTTTCTCAGCGGGGAGGCTTGTAGTTTGGGGCAAGGTCTGAGCCCCATGCACGTGCATGGGAATTCTGAATATAAACTCAGCACTGTTCGTGGGGCACAGAAGTGAGACTGGCCTTGCTGGCTACATGAGATCTAGGTGAGGTCTGTTGCTGCTAGCTTTCCCCCACTTCCCTGGTGGCCTGTGTTATGCAACAGGGGCAACCATATTCCACCTTGGAACAAAAGTCCGTTGGCCTGAGAGCCATCACCCATCTCCCACAGTGGCTGCAGAAGCCCTGCCCAAGGAGAGAGTGAGCTCAAGTCCACCAAACCCTGCCCTCACCTGGTGTTTTTCTCTACCCACCCCGGTAGCTGAACACAAAAGACACAAACTCTTGGGAGCTTTATGGCTCTGCCCATCACCCGAGAAACTCAACTATTTATCCTGGACAATTTAGACCAAGCTTATATCCCCCTTCTACTACTGCAGCTGGTGCTCTCTTGAAAGAGCCACCTCCTGGCAGGAAGTCAACCAACTCAAGCCATTACAGCAACTCATGACAGAATAACCCTGCTCCAAGGAAAGAAAAAACAACATCTAATTCCACTGCCTGCAACATCCTGGTGTACCAGAGGTCCTGAGCCTGTCCACATGACAGCTTCACTGCTGGCATAATCAGCATTTGACAAAACCAGCACACTAAACAAAACTATAACTATTACAGAATTTACTTCACTCCCCTGCCACCTCCAATAGAGCAGGTACTGGTATCCACAGGTGGGAGATCTGAAGATGGATGACATCACACTTTGCAGACATTCTCCAGCACCAGCCCAGAGCCTGGTAGCCCCACTGGGTAGCTAAACCCATAAGAGCAATAATAATCACTGCAGTCCAACTCTCAGAAAGCCCCATCCCTAGGCGAAGCGGGAGAGCACCATATCAAGGGATCACCCTGTGGGACAAAAGAATCTGAACAGCAGCCTTTGAGTTCCAGATCTTTCCACTGAAATACTCTACCCAAATGAGAAGGAACCAGGGAAGTAATTCCAGTAATATGACAAAACAAGTTTCTATACACCCCCAGAAGATCACAGTAGCTCACTAGCAATGGCTTCAAACCAAGAAGAAATCTCTGAATTGCCAGATAAAGACTTCAAAAGGCTGATTATCAGGGAGATACCAGAGAAAGTTAAAAACATAACTTAAATAAATTAGCAGAAAATATAGGATATGGATGACAAATTTTCCAGAGAAATAAATAGCATAAAAAACAATAATTTCTGGAAATGAAATACACACTTAGAGAAATACAAAATACACTGAATAATAGACTAGAATATGTAGAATAAAGAACTTCAGAGCTTGAAGACAAGGCTTCTGAATTAATGCAATCAGACAAAGACAAAGAAAAAATAATTTAAAAACATTGAACAAAGACTCCATGATATTTAGGATTATGCTAAATGAATGATATGGTTTAGCTCTATGTCCTCACCCAGATCTCATCTTGAATTGTACTCCCATAATTCCCATGTGTTGTGAGAGGGACCCAGTGGGAGATAATTTGAATCATGGGAGCAGTTTCTCCCATACTGTTCTCTTGTGGTAGTGAATAAATCTCACAAGATCTGATAGTTTTACCAGGGATTTCTGCTTTTGCATCTTCCTCATTTTCTCTTGCCACTGCCATGTAAGAAGTGCCTTTCACCTCCTGCCATGACTCTGAGGCCTCCCCAGCCATGTGGAACTGTAAGTCCAATTAAACCTCTTTTTCTTCCCAGTCTCGGGTGTGTCTTTATTAGCAGCATGAAAATGGAATAATATAGTACATTGATACCAGGAGTCGGGTGTTCCTGAAAAGATACCCAAAAATGTAGAAGCGACTTTGGAACTGGGTATCAGGCAGCAGATGGAACAGTTGAAGAGCTCAGAAGAAAAGAGGAAAATGTGGGAAAGTTTGGAACCTCCCAGAGACTTGGTGAATGGCTTTGACAAAAATGCTGATAGTGATATAAACAATAAGATTGAGGCTGAGGTGGTCTCAGATGGAGATGAGGAACATGTTGGGAACCGGAGCAAAGGTGACTCTTGTTATGTTTTAGCAAAGAGACTGGTGGCATTTTGCCCTTGACCTAGAGAATTGTGGAACTTTGAACTTGAGAAAAATGATTTAGCATATGTGGTGGAAGAAATTTCTAAGCAGCACAGCATTCAAGAGATGACTTGGGTGCTGTTAAAAGCATTGCGTTTTAAAAGGGAAACAGCATAAAAGTTCAAAAAAATTGCAGCCTGATAATGCAGTAGAAAAGAAAAACCCATTTTTTGAGGAGAAATTCGAGCTGGCTACAGAAATTTGCATAAGTAACAAGGAGCCAAATGTTAATCCCCAAGACAGTGGGAAAAATGTCTCCAGGGCATGTCGTAGGTCTTCAAAGCAGCCCCTCCCATCATAGACCTGGAAGCCTAGGAAGAAAAATGGTTTAGTGGGCCGGGCCCAGAATCCCCACGCTGTGTGCAGCCTAGGGACTTGGTGCCCTGTGTCCCAGCTGCTCCAACCATTGCTAAAAGGGGCCACGATACAGCTTGGCCCATGGTTTCAGAGAGTACAAGCCCCAAACCTTGGCAGCTTCCATGTGGTGTTGAGCCTGCAGGTGCACAGAGGTCAAGAATTGAGGTTTGGGAACCTCCACCTAGATTTCAGAAGATATATGGAAACACCTGGATGACCAGGCAAAGGTTTGCTGTAGGGGTGGGACCCTAATGGAGAATGTCTACTAGGGCAGTGCAGAAGGGAAATGTGGGGTCGGAGGCCCCACACAGAGTCCCTGTTGGGCACCACTTAGCGGAGCTGTGAGAAGTAGGGCCAACGTCTTCCAGATCCCAGAATGGTAGATCCACCAGCAACTTACACTGTGCACCTGGAAAAGCTGCAGACACTCAACACTAGCCTATGAAAGCAGCCAGGATGGGGCTGTACCCTGCAAAGTCACAGGGGTGCAGCTGCTCAAGACTATAGGAACCTACCTGTTGCATCAGCATGACCTGGATATGAGACATGGAGTCAAAGGAAATCATTTTGGAGCCTTAGAATTTGACTGCCCCTCTTGATTTTGGACTTGCATGGGCCCTGTAACCCCTTTGTTTTGGCCAATTTCTCCCATTTGGAACAGCTGTATTTACCTAATATGTGTACTCTCACTGTATCCAGAAAGTAACTAGCTTGCTTTTGAGTTTACAGGCTCATAGGGAAAAGGGACTTGACTTGTCTCAGATGAGACTTTGGACTGTGGACTTTTGCGTTAATGCTTAAATGAGTTAAGACTTTGGGGGACTGTTGGGAAGGCATGATTGGTTTTGAAATGTGAGGATATGAGATTTGGAGGTGTTTGGGGTGGAATTATATGGTTTGGCTCTGTGACCCCACCCAAATCTCATCTTGAATTGTACTCCCATAATTCCTACATGTTGTGGGAGGGACTCGGTGGGAGATAATTTGAATCATGGGGCGGTTTCCTCCATACTGTTCTCTCATGGTAGTGAATAAGTCTCACAAGATCTGATGGTTTCATCAGAGGTTTCTGCTTTTGCATCTTCCTCATTTTCACTTGCTGCTGCCATGTAAGGAGTGCCTTTTACCTCCCACCATGATTCTGAGGCCTCCTCAGCCATGTGGAACTGTAAGTCCAATTAAACCTCTTTTCTTCCCAGTTTTGGTTATGTCTTTATCAGCAGCATGAAAATGAACTAATACAATGACCAAGCCCAAGAATAATTGACATTCCTGAGGAATAAGAGAAATATAAAAGTTTGGAAAACATTTGAGGAAAACTTCCCTGGCCTTGCTAGAGATCTACACATCCAAATACAAGAAGCTCAACGTACACCTGGGAAATTCATCACAAAAAGATGATCACCTAGGTGCATAGTCATCAAGTTATCCAAAGTTAAGATAGAAGAAAAAAATCTTAAGAGGTGTGAGGCAAAAGCATCAAGTAACCTACAAGGGAAAACCTATTAGATTAACAGCAGATTGCTCAGCAGAAACCCAAAAAGCCAAAAGGGAGTAGTGTCCTATCTTCAAATTCCTCAAAGAATTACCAGCCAAAAATTTTATATCCAGCATAACTAAGCTTCATAAATGAAGGAGTGATAAAATATTTTTCAGACAAACAAATACTGACAGAATTCTCCAATACCAAGCCAGCACTACAAGAAATGCTAAAAGGAGTTCTAAATCTTGAAACAAAGATTTAGAACTAAAGTTCTAAATCTTGAAACCAAAATATTAGTGTATTTTGAGATTAGAGCATAAATCTCACTGGGTCTATAAACCAATAACACAATGGGGGAAAAAAAGCAATGTATAACACAATGAAAAAAGAAACAAGGTCTCTAGCACACTAGATAAAACAGCACTTCACATCTTAATACTAACATTGAATGTAAATGGCCTAAATGCTCCACTCAAAGGATACAGAATGACAGAATGAATAAAAATCCACCAACCATCTGCTGTCTTCAAGAGACTCACCTAACACATAAGGACTCACATGAACTTAAGGTAAAGGTGTAGAAAAAGATATTCCATGTAGATGGAAACCAAAAGCAAGCAGGAGTAGCCATCCTTATATTAGACAAAACAGACTTTAAAACAACAACAGTTTTAAAAGATGAAGAGGGACATTTATAATGATAAAAGGATTAGTCCGACAGGAATATATCATAATCCTAAATATATATGCACCTAACTCTGGAGCTCCCAGATTTACTAAATGATTAGTACTAGATCTAAAAAATGAGATAGACAGCAACACAATAATAGTGGGGGAATTTAATACTCCACTGACAGCACCACCCTGGTCATCAAGACAGAAAGTCAAAGAAACAATGGGCTTCAACTATACTTTAGAACAAACGGACTTAACAGTTATTTACAGAACATTCTACCTACCAACTATAGAACATACGTTCTTTTCATCAGCACATGAAACATTCTCCAAGAGAGAACATAAGATAGGCCACAAAACAAGTCTCAATAAATTAAGAAAACAAAAATTATATCAAGTACCCTCTCAGACCACAGTGGAATAAAATTAGAAATTAACTCCAAAAGGAACTCCAAAAACTATACAAATGTATGAATTAAATAATTGCTCCTGAATGATCTTTGGGTCAACAATGAAATCAAGAGGAAAATTAACAAATTATTTGAATGGAAAGATAATAGTGATGCAACCTATCAAAACCTCTGAAATACAGTAAGAGCAGTGCTAAAAGGAAAGTTCATAGCATTAAATGCCTACATCAAGAAGTCTGAAAGAGCAAAAATAGACAATCTAAGGTCACATCTCAAGGAAATAAAGAAAAAACAATAAGCCAAACCCAAATTCAGGAAAAGAAAAGAAATAACGAATATCAGATTGGAACAAAATGAAATTGAAACAAACTAACAAAAAAAGATAAATGAACCAAAATACTTATTCTTTGAAAAGATAAACAAAATTGATAGACTACTAGTAAAATTAACCCAGAAAAGAAGAGAGAATATCCAAGTAATCTCAATAAATATTCAACAAAAGCCATCTATATGCAAACACAGAAATGCAAAAGATCACTAAAGGCTATGATGAACACCTTTATGTACACAAACTAGAAAACATAGAGATGGATAAATTCCTGAAAACCAAAATCCTCCTAGATTAAACCAGGAAGAAATAGAAACTCTTAAACAGAGTAATAATGAGTAGTGAAATTGAAACAATAATTTTAAAATCACCAACAAAAAAAAGTTCAGGACCAGAAGGATTCACAGCTGAATTCTATCAGACATTCAAAGAAGAATTGGTACCAATTCTACTGAAATGATTCAGAAAAAATAGAGAAAGAAGGAATCCTCCCTAAATCATTCTATGAAGCCAGTATCACCCTAATATCAATACCAGGAAAGGATATAACAAAAAAAAAAAAAAAAAAAAGAAAGAAAGAAAGAAAAAGAAAAAGAAAAGAAAGAAAGTATAGACCAATATCTCTGATGAACATAGATGCAAAAATCCTCAACAAAATACCAGCTAACCAAATTCAACAACATGTCAAAAAGGTAATACACCATGAGCAAGTGGGTTTCTTTTTTTTTTTTAGATGGAATCTTGTTCTGTCACTCAGGCTGGAGTTCAATGGCACAATCTCAGCTCACTGCAACCTCTACACCATGGTTTCAAGCAATTCTCCTGCCTTAGCCTTCCTAGTAGCTGGGACTACAGGCACCCGCCCCATGCCCAGCTAATTTTCTTAGTAGAGATTGGGTCACACCATGTTGGTCAGGCTGGTCTCAAACTCCCGGCCTCAGGTGATCCACCTGCCTCAGCCTTTCAACTTGCTGGGATTACAGGCATGAGCCACTGCACCTGGCCTGAGTGGGTTTCATGCCAGAGATACAAGGATTGTTTAACATATGCAAGTCAATATTTATGATAAATCACATAAACAGAATTAAAAACAAAAATCATATGATCATCTCAATAGATACAGAAAAAGCATTTGACAAAATCCAGCATCCCTTTATGATTAAAGCCCTCAGCAAAATCAGCATAGAAGGGACATACCTCAAGGCAATAAAAGTCATCTATAACAAACTCACAGCCAACAGTATACTGAATGGGGAAAAAGTTGAAGGCTTTCCCCCTGAGAACTGGAACAAGACAAGGATGCCCACTTTCACCACTTCCACGCAACATAGTACTGGAAGTCCTAGCCAGAGCAATCAGAGGAGAGAAAGAAATAAAGGGCATCCAAATCAGTAAAGAGAAAGTTAAACTGTTGCTGTTCACTGATGATGATGAGTCAGCACAGTAGCAACAGAGCTGACAGGGTATAGAGCCACCTAGGCACGATTATACCGGAGGGGTTTTAAGCCCTCTGATATATGCGGGATTGCCAGCCTGAGGCCAGCTTTCTGCAAGAACTGGATGCAAGAGACTACAACTCCCTTTCAGGAGGAGTGACTCTTGCTCCAAGCCTGCCATACAGCAGGTATCTTTACAATACTGAATGCTGCTCCCTGGGCCAACCTGCCATGTAGTGCATACCCTTTCAGGCAGGGGCACTACCTCCTGGGCCATTGATTCTTCTCCCGGTGTGGCTGTTTTTCCCTAGTTCATGCTCAGCAATGTGTGTGCTCTAGACATTCCTCTGAGTATGAACTAAGATATGATTATCTATGAAGAGATTATATATAAAAGAAAATAAATGAGCAGTAAGATATTCTTAAGGCACTAGTTGTGCTGGGAGTCTGCTTAGCTCTCCTTCCTCTGTTCCTAGAAGGGGGGTTACCCACAATACCTATCTAAAGAGGTGAAAGATCTCTACAAGGAAAACTACAAAGCACTGCTGAAAGAAATGACAGATAACACAAACAGAAACACATCCCACACTCATAGATGGATATAATCAATATTGTGAAAATGATCATATTGCCAAAAGCAGTCTATAAATTTAATGTAATTTCCATCAATACACCACCATCATTCTTCATGGTGTAGGAAAAAAAATCCTAAAATTCATATGGAACCAAAAAAGAGCTCACATAGCCAAAGCAATACTGAGCAAAAAGAAACCACATGATAATCTCAATAGATGCAGAGAAGGCCTTTGACAAAATTCAACAGCCCTTTATGTAAAAACTCTCAATAAACTAGATATCGATGGAACATATCTCAAAATAATAAGAGCTATTTATGACAAATCCACAGCCAATATCATACTGAATGTGCAAAAACTGGAAGCATTCCCTTTGAAAACTGGCACAAGACAAGGGTGCCTTCTCTCACCACTCCTACTCAACATAGTATTGGGCAAAGTTCCGGCCAGAGCAATCAGATAAGAAAAATAAAGAGTATTCAATTAGGAAAAGAGGAAGTCAAACTGTCTCTATTTGAAGACGACATGATTGTATATTTAGAAGGCCCCATTGTCTCAGTCCCAAATCTCCTTAAGCTGATAAGCAACTTCAGCAAAGACTCAGGATACAAAATCAATGTGCAAAAGTCACAAGCATTCCTATACACTGATAACAGACAAACAGAGAGCCAAATCGTGAACTAACTCCCATTCACAATTGCTACAATTGAGAATAAAATACCTAGGAATATAACAAACAAGGTATGTGAAGGACCTCTTCATGAAGAACTACAAACCACTGCACAAGGAAATAAGAGAGGACACAAACAGATGGGAAAACATTTATGCTCATAGTTAGGAAGAATTAATATCGTGAAAATGGCCATACTGCCCAAAGTAACTTATACATTCAATGCTATCCCCATCAAGCTTCCATTGACTTTCTTCACAGAATTGGAAAAAAACACCCTAAACTTCATATAGAACCAGAAAGGAGCCCGCATAGCCAAGACAATCCTAAGCAAGAAAAACAAAGGTGGAAGCGTCACACTACCTGACTTCAAACTACACAACAAGGCTACAGTAATCAAAACAGCATGGTACTGGTACCAAAACAGAGATATAGACCAATGGAACAGAACAGAGGCCTCAAAAATAATGCCACACATCTACAATCATCTGATCTTTGACAAATCTGACAAAAACAAGCAATGGGGAAAGGATTTCCTATTTAATAAATGGTGTTGGAAAACTGGCTAGCTATAAGCAGAAAGCTGAAACTGGATCCCTTCCTTACACCTTATACAAAAATTACTTCCAGATGGATTAAAGATTTAAACATATGATCTAATACCATAAAAACCCTAGAAGAAAACCTAAGCAATACCATTCAGGACATAGGCATGGGCAAGAACTTCATGACTAAAACACCAAAAGCAATGGCAACAAAAGCAAAATAGACAAATGGGATCTAACTAAACTCAAGAGTTTCTGCACAGCAAAAGAAACTATCATTAGAGTGAACGGGCAACCAACAGAATGGGAAAAATTTTTGCAACCTACCCATCTGACAAAGGGCTAATATACAGAATCTACAAATAACTTAAATAAATTTACAAGAAACAAACAAACAAACCCACCAAAAAGTGGGTGAAGGATATGAACAGACACTTCTCAAAAGAAGACATATATGCAGCCAACAAACATGAAAAAAAGCTCATCATCACTGGTCATTACAGAAATGCAAATTAAAACCAAATTGAGAGACCATCTCATGCAAGTTAGAATGGCAATCATTAAAATATCAGGAGACAACAGATACTGGAGAGGATGTGAAGAAATAGGAACCCTTTTACACTGTTGATGGGAGTGTAAATTAGTTCAACCATGTGGAAGACAATGTAGCGATTCCTCAAGGATCTAAAAATAGAAATACCATTTGATCCAGCAGTCCCATTACTGGGTATATACCCAAAAGATTATAACTTGGTCTGTTATAAAGACACGTGCACACATATGTTCATTGCAGTGCTGTTTACAATAGCAAAGACCTGGAACCAACCCAAATGCCCATCAAGGATAGACTAGACAAAGAAAATGTGGCATATATACACCATGGAATACTATGCAGCCATAAATAACGAGTTTGTGTCCTTTGTAGAGACATGGATGAATCTAGAAACCATCATTCTCAGCAAACTGACACAAGAACAGAAAACCAAACACTGCATGTTTTCTTTCATAAGCGAGTGACGAACAATGAGAACACTTGGGCTCAGGGAAGAGAACAACACTCACTGGGCTAGGCATCGGGGTGGAGGGGAGGGAAAGCAAGGGGGGGCGGGGAGGATGGGGAGGGATAACACCAGGAGAAATGCCTGATGTAGGTGTTGGGGGTGGGGGGATGGAGACAGCAAACCACCATGGCATGTATGTACCTGTGCAACAATCCTGCAGGATGCAGGATGTACACATGTACACCAGAGCCCAAAATACTATTCAAAAAAAAAAAAAAGTACTGGAAGCAACCAAAAAAAAAAAAAAAAAAAAAGAAAAGAAGAAAGAAAACGTGGCACATATACACCACAGAATACTATGCAGCCATAAAAAAGAATGAGTTCACGTCCTTTGCAGGGACATGGATAAAGCTGGAAACCATCATTCTCAGCAAACTGACACAAGAACAGAAAACCAAATACTGCACGTTCTCATTCATAAGTGGGTGTTGAGCAATGAGAACACAGGGAGGGGAACATCACACACCAGGGCCTGTCAGGTGGGGGAGCTAGGGGAGGGATAGCAGGCGGTGGGAAGATAGGGGAGGGGTAGCATTAGGAGAAATACCTAATGTAGATGATGGGGTGATGGATGCAGGAAACCACCATGGCATGTGTATACCTATGTAACAAACCTGCACATTCTGCACATGTATCCCAGAACTTGTTAGCCATAAAAAAAAAAAAAATCTGGAGGCATCACATCACCCAACTTCAAACTGTACTACAAGGCTATATTTGCCAGAACAGCATGGTACTGGTATAAAAATGGCACATAGATCAATGGAACAGAATAGAGAACCCAGAAATAAAGTCAAATAGTTACAACCAATTGATCTTTGATAAAGCAAACAAAAGCATAAATTGGGGAAAAGATACCCTATTCAAAACCTGGTGTCAGAATAATTGGCAAGCCACATGTAGAAGAATGAAACTGGGTCCTCATCTCTTATCATATACAAAAATCAACTCAAGATGGATCCAAGACTTAAATCTAAGACCTAAAATCATAAAAATTCTCGAAGATAACATCAGAAAAACTCATCTTGACATTGGCTTACGCAAAGAGCTCATGACCAAAACCGCAAAAGCAAATGCACCAAAAACAAAGATAAATAGATAGGACCTAATTAAACTAAAAAGCTTCTGCACAGCAACAACAAATCAGCAGAGTAAACAGACAACACACAGAGTGGGAGAAAATATTTACAAACTATGCATCCAACAAACGACTAATGTCTAGAATCTACAAGGAACTCGTACAAATCAGCAAGAAAAAAACAAATAATACCATCAAAAAGTAGGCTAAGGAAATGAATAGACAATTGTCAAAAGAAGATATACAAATGGCCAGCAAACATATGAAAAAATGCACAACATCAGTAATTATCAGAGAAATGCAAATTAAAACCACAATGTGATACCACCTTACTCCTACAAGAATGGCCATAATTAGAAAATCAAAAAATAATAGACACTGGCGTGGAGATGGTGAAAGGGAACCCTTTTACACTGCTGGTGAGAAGAATGTAAACTAATACAACCACTATGGAAAACAGTGTGGAGATTCCTTAAATAACTAAAATTAGAACTACCATTTGATCCAGCAATCCTACTACTGCCTATCTATCCAGAGAAAAATAAGTCATTATAGGAAAAAACACTTGCACACGCATGTTTATAGCAGCACAATTCACAATTGCAAAAATATGAAATCAGCCCAAATGCCCAATAACTGGGTAAAGAATATGTTACATATTATTTATGTAAAGACTGGATAAAGAATATGTTACATATATATGCATATAACTCATCCATATAAAGGAACAAAATAATCGCATTCACAGCAACTGGGATGGAGTTGGAGACCATTACTTTAAGTGAAGTAACACAGGAATGGATAACCAAATGCCGTATGTTCTCACTTATAAGTGGGAGCTAAGCTACAAGGACACAAAGGCATAAGAATGATATAATGGAATTTGGGGACTCTAGGGGAAGGGTGAGAAGGAGGTGAGGGATAAAAGACTACACATGGGGTACAGTGTATACTGCTTGGGTAACAGATACACCAAAATCTCAGAAATCACCACTAAAGAACTTATCCATGTAACCAAATATCCAAAAACGATTGTTCCCCAAAAACTATTAAAATAAAAAAATAATTAATTTTGAAAAATTTAAAAAAGAATTAAGAATAAAACATTGGACAGAGGTTAAGACCCTCCTAAGATACTTTCACCCATATCAATATATTCATTATGGAATATACAGAGGAAGAAGAAAGAGAAAAAGGGAAGAAAAGAATATTTGGAGAAATTATGGCCCAAACTTCCCAAATTTATGAACAACATTAATCTATCCATTCAGGAAGTTCAACAAACTCTAAGTTGGATAAATTCAAAGAGATATCACTAAGACACATAATAATCAAACTGTGGAAAACCAAAGACAAGGAGAAAATCTTGAAAGCAGCAAGAAAGAGAGAAGGAACTTACCATGTACAGGGATTTTCAGTAACATGAACAGTTGGTTTCTCATTGAAAACCATTGAGATCAGAAGATTGTAGGATGACGTGACATAAAACAAGTTGGTGGATATATTGTTTTTCTGCTGAGTAATTTGTGAATCTTTTCTTAAATATTTGGTAATATTTGCTAATAAAGCCATCTGGATATGGAATTTTTGTGGGAATAAACATCTAATTCAATTTCATTGACATTGGGGAACTATTTGGCTATTTCTTCTTGAATCATTTTTGTTAAGTTACATGATACGATAAATTTTCCATTTAATCTAAATATTTTTGGCATATCTAGCTCATAATATCCTCATATTATCTTAAAAATCTATAAGATCCATAGTTATCCTTTCTTTTATTCTTGATATTGGTTATTTGTGACTTCATTCTTTTTTACTTAATCAATCTTGGCTAGAGTTTGCTGGTTTTAGTAGTGTTTTCAAAAAAGCCAAATTTGTTCTTCATTGATTATATTCTGTTTACTCAGTTTTGCTCTTAGCTTTCTATTTTCCAACATTTTTATGACGTCTTGAGATGGATGCTTAGCTTATTTAATTTTTGAAAACCTTTCGGTCCTTTTATTTTGGAATATTCTGTAAACAATCAAACCACCAGAAGATGATTGTACAACGGTAAAATATTCTCTTGCATTAAACTGAAGATACCTGTTTAATAAATTTAAAAAAAATGTAGGAAAGGTACTTAGAGCTGTTACTTTCTAAGTACATAACACCCTAGACAATTCAAGGCATCTTAATCTCCATCAAGAACAACAACAACAAAATAATTTTTGTCATGCTGTTAAATCCATCATTAATGGATAAAGCTGGTGCAAATTGGTCAAACGGATTCAACAAACACTGATGTCCAAGCTGGCCTATTGGCAACTAATATGTAACTGGTGGTCAATAGAGAGTTTAAAAGATCTTCCCTTTCTTCTTGTTCTTTTCCAAGGTCCTCAAAGAGTTCTGTTGTTCTAAAACATGTTATTGAGTTTCCCAGTTTACTTTCTCATCCTCAAACTGATGACATTTTCCCTCTAATTCTTTGTGCTGTGTGTCCAAATTCTTTTTCATTTGTTCATGGTGCCGCTGGAGCTCAGCTTCAGAGTCCTTCAGTTTTTGAACTTCTTTTTTGACCTTCATCTCAAACATCTGCTCCATCTACATCTCCATTGTCTTCATTTTAGCTACGTGGCTCCCTTCTTTCATCTTCCATTTGTGCCAGCGGGCTCTTAGTCAGCTGCCCTTTATTCTTGTTATCATCTCCATTATAAGTCACAGCTGCCAATTTTTTGCTTCTGTGATTCTCACAGTGAACATTATTAGCAACATCTTTCAAGTGTGTGTTCTTACCAACATATTTCTTAGAGTGTAAAATTAGAATGTTCACCATTTTCAACTTCAGCAACACCCCAAGAATACTGCCTTCCTCGGATCGTTTTGCCATTAACTTCAATGATAGTATTACTACCTACCACAGCAAGTAAACCATCTTTATATTTTTAACAAGTTTATTTTCTTCTTCATCATCTGTTTCTGGAAATTCACGTATTTTAATTTCATGTTCCTGGATTTCTTTCATTATCCGTTTTTTAAACTGATGGCATTCCTCTAGTGTGAGTGTGTCTGCTTTAGCAATAAGTGGGATGACATTCACTTTTTCTTGCAAATGCTTCATAAACTCAATATCCAATGGTTTAAATCCATGTCCTGAAGGAGCAATGAAGTGTAAACAACACTGCACCCTGTTATCAGGCATCTGACGTCTGTTCACTCTCGATTCTGCATTTAGGTAGTCATCAGATTTACTATCAGTGTAGTCAATAACAGGCTGCCAGCAATTACAATTATCCACTGCTTCTCCGAATCCTGGGATATCAACTACTGTGAGTAGCGACTGAACACCACCTTCTTTGATTAAAACTTTGGATTGTTCAACCTGTATAGTCTTTTTTATTCTATGAGAAGGAACTGGATACTCCGGAGAATACAAATCTGTCAGGAATAATGAGTTGGTTAATGTCGACTTTCCCAATCCACATTCACCTACTACCATAAGCGAGAATTCAAACCCTCTATTCACTGATTTTCTGTATACTTGATTTGGGAGATTGGCAAATCCCACAGAGCCTTCAGGGTTCTTCTGTTGAGCTACTTTGTAAAGAACACATTTCCATCATTGTAGTGTTCCAGATTTCCATGGTGCTGCTGTTGACGCTTCTCTCCTCAGTAGCGGATCTCACACTGACTGACAAACCCTACCCCAAAGTTCTGGGTGTAAGTGAATTTATTTATCCATCGTTGAGTCAGGGTCTGCTGGCAGACCCCTGCAGGTGGTGACCCCAACACCCAGCTAATTAAAAAATTTTGTTTAGAGACGGGATCTTGCCATGTTGCCCAGGCTGGTCTTGAACTCCTAGCCTCAACCAATCCTCCCACCTCAAGCTCCCAAAGTGCTGGGATTACTGCACCTGGCCAAGAAGTGTTTTTTAAACTTCCACTGTGGCTGTCAATTTCTCTTGGATCCTTTGTCAATTTTTGTGTTAGATAAAATTTAAAGTTGTGTTGTCAATGCAATAGAATTGAGAGTTCGGAAATAAACCCATACACCTATGGTCAATTTTCAGCAAAAAGATGAAGATCATTCAATAGGTGAAATAATAGTCTTTTCAACAAATGGTGCTGGGATAACTAGATATCGGCATGCAAAAGCAAAAGTAAAGTTGAGTTCTTACCTCACACCATGCAAACAATGAATTCAAAAGGGATCAAAGACCTAAATGTAAGGGCTAAAAATTAAAAGAGTCTTAGAGTGAAATATAGAGATTGATCTTCATCACCTTGGATTTGACAAAGAATTCTTATATATGCCACTAAAAGCACAAGCAACCAAAGGAAAAAAAATAGATACATGAGGCTTCATCAAAATGTAAAACGTCTGTGTATCAAAAGACACAATCAAGAAAGAGAAAAGACAACCCACGGAATGGGAGAAATTTTTTGCAAATCATATATTTGATAAGGGACTTGTATCTAGAATGTATAAAGAATATTTACAAATCAATAATAAAAGAAAAAATACGTCAATTTAGAAATGAGCAAAGGCTCTGAATAGTCATTTCTCTAAGAAAGATATATAAATAGCCAATAAGAACATGAAAAGATACTCAGAATCATTAATCATCAGGAAAATGCAAATCAAAACCACAATGAAGGCTGGGTGCAGTGGCCCATGCCTGTAATCCCAGCACTTTGGAAGGCTGAGGCAAGTGAATCACCTGAGGTCAAGAGTTCAAGACCAGCCTGGCCAACGTGGTGAAACCCCGTCTCTACTAAAAATACAAAAATTAGCTGAGTGTGATGGCAGGCAGCTGTAATCCCAGCTACTCAGGGGACTAAGGCAGGAGAATGACTTGAACCCAAGAGGCAGAGCCTCCCAAAGTGCTGGAATTTTAGGCGTGAGCCACCACGCCCAGCCCAGAACTTCTCTTTTATTTCTAATTTGCTGGGAGGCCTTTATGTTTGTTTGTTTGTTTGTTTTATTTCATACTGAATATATTTTGAATTTTGTCCACTGCTTTTTATATATCTGTTGAGATTATCATGAGGTTTTTCATCTTTAGTCTGATATTATGGTGAATTACATTGATTGATTTTCAAATGTTGAAAGTTGAATAAAATATTTCAAATGTTGAATCAATTCCTTGGATGAACTCCACTTAGCAATGGTGTATTATCCTTTTTATATATTTACTTGATTCAATTTGCTTTGTTATTGAGGATTTCTGCATCTATATTCATGACTGATATGGATTTGGGATTTTCCTTTTGTGTACTGTTTTTGTCTGGTTTGACTGTTAGGATAAGATTGTTGTCACGAAATTAATTCATTTCAACAGTGAAGACATTTGGCCTAACAATTTTCTTTGTGGGAAGGTTTTTAATTATAAGTTCAATTTTAAAACTTAGATAAAGGGCTATTTAGATTATCTGTTTCTTCTTGAGGGAGCTTTGGTAGTTTATGTCTTTCAAGGAATTTGTCTATTTCGTATAAATTCTCAAATTTGCTGGAATTATTTAATAAGTTGTTTATAATATTCTATGACCCTCCCCACCTTTTTTTTTTGAGACAAGGTCTTATTTTCTCACCCAGGCTGGAGTACAGTGGTGTGATCTGAGCTCACTGCAGCCTCAACCTCCTAGCCTCAAGTGATCCTTCCACTTTAGCCTTTCAAGTAGCTGGGATTACAGGCTCAGTCCACCACACCTGGCTTTATTTTTTTTCCACAGAGATGGGTTTTGTCATATTGCTTAGTCTGATCTAGGATCTCTGGGCTCGAGCAATCCACCCACCTTGGCATCCCAAAATGTTGGGACTCCAGGTGTAAGCCACCATGCCTGGCCCTATTATCCTTTTAACATCTGTGGAAATTGTAGTAATATCACTCTTCTCATTCTTGTTATTGGCGATTTGTCTTCCTTTTTTTTTTTTTAACTCATCAGTATTGCTAAAGGCTTATCAATTTTATTGATCTTCTCAAAGAACCAGCTTTTGTTTTTATTGCTTTTCTCCATTGTTTTTTCATTTTCAATTTTCAGAGGGTATTGACTTCAATTTTCAAAGAAGTTCTAGTGGATAAAATACTATCAAACATCATTGCATGTTACAGAGATATCTTTTGTGAAAGGAAGTCAATCGATGTGACAAACTTCATTGTTGCCTTATTTTAAGGAATTGCCACAGCTACCCTGAGCTTCAGCAACAACTACCCCAAGTCAGCAGCTATCAACATCAAGGCAAGACCCTCCACCATCAAAATGATTACAACTCACTGAAGGGTCAGATGGTTGTTAGCCTTTTATTTTTAATAAAAGTCTGTACATTTTTTAGACATAATGCTATTGCACGCCTAATAGGCTACAGTATAGTGTATATATAACTTTTAAATGCACTGAGAAATGTACAAATGTATGTGGCCTGCTTTATTGTGATATATGTTTTATTGCCTTTGTGTGGAAGTGAACCTGCAACATCTCTGAGGTATCCCTTTGTAGCTACTGTAGTGTTTTTTGTTTGTCTAGTGTTTACATGGCAAGACTCTCTCCCTTCTTTTACTTTTAACCCATCTATGTTTTTCTATTTAAACTTAGTTCTCATAGACAACATATAATTGGTTCTTGACTTTCTATCCAACTGGAAATTTCTGTCTTTAGCTAGTGTGTTTAGACTATTCATTTAACCTTGTCATTTTCCTGTTCTTTTAGCCTAACAAGACTATCAAAAGAAACTTCCAGTTTCTTGTGCCTTCAGCAGTCCCTCGTAAATGGTGAAATAACTCCCAAAGGAAAAAGAGATCCCAAACACTGGAATCATCTCTCTGAACCCTTACCCTTCCTTGGATCCTAGCCTAATAATTATTCATTATGTTAATAGCTCCTTGATGCCTTTAAATAGATGCTTGTAAGTAGATGCATTTCTACCACTACCAGAAGTAGAAATTCCTTGAAACCTTTTCTATCTATTCTCACATATACAGATATAGCTATCTGTAGATAATTAGTAGATATATTGGCCAGGTATGGTGGCTCAGACTTGTAATCCCAGCACTTTGGGAGGCCAAGGCGAGTGGATAACCTGAGGTCAGGAGTTCAAGATCAGCCTGGCCAACATGGTGAAACCCCGTGTTCATTAAAAATACAAAAATCAGCCGGGTATAGTGGCACATGCCTGTAATCCCAATCACTAAGGAGGCTGAGGCAGGAGAATTGCTTGAACCCAGGAGGTGGAGGTTGCAGTGAGCTGAGATCATGCCACTGCACTCCAGCCTGGGCAACAGAGTGAGACCCTGTCTCAGATAAAAAAAAAAAAAAAAGATATAAGTAATATTAGATCTATAGATAGCTATATAAGTATAAAAAATGGATTAAAAAGGTTTGGAAAACATCCATTTAAAGGCATCAAGGAGCAGTAACATAGTAAATAGATAGGTAAATAGATACTATGTAGTATTATCTAGAGTATATTTTGTTTTTTACATGAATTGTATCATAATGTATACTCAGTGAATTTATTTCCTCAACAATATGTGTTGGACTTCTAAAAAACTATAACATGTAGATCTATCTCATTCTTTTACAAACTTTAGGCCCGGCATAGTGGCTCATACTTATAATTCCAGAACTTTGGGAGGCTGAGGCAGGAGGATGGCTTGAGCCCAGGGGTTTGGGACCAGCCTGAGAAACACAGTAAGACTCTGTCTCTACAAAGAAAAAAACCCCAAACCAAACAAACAAAAATAACCAACAATGAAAAAAGCTAGGCATGGCAGCACACATCTGTAGTCCCAGCTACTTGGCAGGCTGAGGTGGGAGGATTGCTTGAGCCCAGGAGTTCAAGGCTGCAGTGAACTATGATTGTGTCAGTGTACTTCAGCCTGGGTGACAGAGTCAGACCTCGTGTCAAAAAAAAGAAAAGAAAAGAAAAGAAAAGAAAAAAAGAAAAGAAAAGAAAGAAAAGAAAGAAAGAAAGAGAAAGAAAGAAAAAAAGAAAAGAAAAACCTAAAAACACAACTTTACCATCAAACTTACAGTCGTCGGTATCTCTGGTTTTTGATAGGGCTGGTGGTTAAAGTTTTTATATAGGTGAGAAGGACATTTTGGAGTAAGAACAGAACTTTGGGGAAAAGCACATCATTTTCCCAGACAATTTCTTTGGCATTTTGGGATTATTTTTCAACATGCTATGTTTATAGTAGATTTCCCCTCTATGTCATTTCAAAAGGTCCTACTGCTTCTCCATTTTTCCCAATCATTTGTCAATATCATTGCCTAATCAATCCATAAAATGCCCTCTGTTCACTGCTAGCAATCCTTTCCTCTGAATACTAAGTCATTCTCTCCATCCTTTTCTCCCTTTTGCTTCTGTAGGCACACGTAGTACATTTTTGTGGAACCTGGAGTAACTGAAGTTAGAGTTTGTTTATTTTTTTATGTGAAGGAAGATCAAGCCCCTTAAACACCAAGTCCAAATAGCTACAAAGCAATCTTTTTATTTGCTCATTTACTCTCACACAGACCATTTGGCAGGGCCCTCTTAAAAGTCAGTAGACAGGAAAATATGCTGTCTTAAAATGTAATGAAAAACAGTGGGCTTCTAATTATTCTCTCAAGGCTATTCCTACCCTATGCAATAAATTAAAGCAAGCTTAGCCACTGTTTTATGGCTGGCATAAAAGTAAACAGGGACTAAGATAGCAGATGCTGGGGCTGGGCGTGGTGGCTCACGCTGTAATCCCAGCACTTTGGGAGGCTGAGGCAGGTGGATCACCTGGGGTTGGGAGTTTGAGACCAGCCTGACCAACATAGATAAACCCCATCTCTACTGAAAATACAAAATTTCCCGGGCATGGTGGCGCATGCCTGTTATCCCAGCTACTTGGGAGGCTGCAGCAGGAGAATCACTTAAACCCGGGAGGCGGAGGTTGTGGTGAGCCGAGATTGTGTCACTGCACTCCAGCCTGGGCAACAAGAGCGAAACTCCATCTCAAAAATAAAATAATAATAATTTTTTAAAAGATAGCAGATGCCAGACCTAGCAATACAAGGTGCAGCTAGTACAAGTCTCCCCATAGCACCTTTCTGCAGAGTTTAATCGGGCATTAAAGAGCCCAGTTCAATCTCCAGTGGGGTCCTCAGGGCTATATGCCCTGCAGTACCTCCCAGGTGCTCTGGTGGGCTTCTCTGGAGTCCAGCCTAGCTTCATCCCTAGGCTATGGCTGCCAACCTCCTTAAACCCGAATGTTCCTTGAGACTACTTCCCAACTTCTTATGTCACCATCGCTTGTTTATTGCACAAAATGAATGAATGACAGCTAAGCAATTTGCTCTTGGTCATACTACTACTGAGTAGCAAACCCCACGTGTTTCCCTTTTGGCATCTTGTTACCCACTGTAGGGAACAGAGGAGAAACACAAAATCTATTTATCTCCCTTCATTATCTATCTGGGACCAAGTCAATTCTAGTCAAGTGCCTAGAAAATGGTCATGTGTATAGTTCTATAATGTGTATATCTTACATTTTATAAATTATTTAACCTAATTATTGTTAATTTGTTAACTCAGTAGTGAGTGGCTTTTTAACCTCCAGTGCATAATATTAAAAGAGGAAAATATTTTTACACAATCTGATATCTATATCTTCAGAGAATAAACTGAGGTTTCAAATGAATATAAAAATGTTTAGAGTATATAAGTTGCTATGTTGAATAGGAGTGATACATGGGTTGTGATCAAGAAGTTCATTTTTATCTTCCATCGTTTCTTTGAATATTATTATTATTATTATTGAGATGAAGTCTCGCTCTTGTTGCCCAGGCTGGAGTGCAGTGGCGCGATCTTGGCTCACTGCAACCTCTACCTCCCAGGTTCAAGCGATTCTCCTGCCTTGCCTCCAGAGTAACAGGGATTACAGGTGCGCACCACCACACCCAGCTAATTTTTGTATTTTTAGTAGAGATGGGGTTTCACCATGTTGGCCAGGCTGGTCTCAAACTCCTGACCTCAGGTGATCCACCCACCTCAGCCTCCCAAAGTACTGGGATTATAGGTGTGAGCCACCATGCCCGGCCAAAATATTATTTAATACAGTAATTGTCCCTGTCCCCCAAACTATGGTGGATCCACGGCTTTTTTCCACTTTAATAGGTAATGGTCTCATTGCCACTTTAAGTTACAAACACAGTTTTGTTTCAGAAATTGGCACTAGGCACTTAATAATCAAAATGTGGGCTGGGCACAGTGATTCACACCTATAATCCCAGCACTTTGGGGAGACCAAGTCAGGAAGTCTGCTTGAAACCAGGAGTTTGACACCAGCCTGGACAGCATAGTGTATCCTCATCTCTACAAAAAAAAAAAAAAACAAAACAACTGTTTTAATGAAAAAAGAAAAAAAATTAAAGCAAAATGCATACCTTTGCTTGGCATGAGTCTTCTCTTCAGTGGCTTGGTCTCCCATGCGTCTTGCGGATGCATCTTTGCTTGGGGATCCTGTGCAGCTCTTTTCTCAGCTCTTGGCAGCTCTTTGCTTCTCCAGATGAACTCGTGTGGCAGGCCCAAAATAATACTGTGCCAACTCTGTCTCGCGTGGTCCAGATTTGGTCCCATGCTCCGACCAATTTTGAGAAAGAGGGTGGAAACTCCAGCATGGTCAATAGGAGGCATTCTAAACACAGAAAACAGCTGTGCTTTGCACCCACACAGGATAATGGAAATCTCCTTAGAAGTCATCTCTCCACTTGCTGGGTTTTACTTAACAAGAAATGGAGGGCAAAGGAATGATTAACCCGACAATAAGTTGATGATGATAGAATTCAGTTTTCTGATGGCCATGGTGTTGGGTCCACGTTATTTCTCAAAGTAAATTTTATTTTATTTTATTTTTTACTTTTTTTGAGATGGGGTCTCACTCTATTGCCCAGGCTGGAGGGCAGTGGCACAATCTCAGCTCACTGCAACCTCCGCCTCTTGGGTTCAGGTGATCCTCCTGCCTCAGCCTCCCGATTAGCTGGAATTATAGGTGCCTGCCACCAGGCCTAGCTAATTTTTGTATTTTTAGTAGAGACAAGGTTTCACCATGTTGGCCAAGCTGGTCTCAAACTCCTAACCTCAGGTGATCCACCCACCTCGGCCTCCCAAACTGCCAGGATTACAGACGTGCGCTACCGCGCTCGACCTCGAAGTAAATTTTTAAAAATCTGTGCCTTTGCTCAGCTTCAGTAAAAAAGCCAAATCAGCATATGGGCTCAGATGAGTGATTTTAACATGTCACATCATTACGTTTTTCCTGCTGTCTCATCATGTCCCTTGTACATGATAAATATTCTTCTGGAAACAAAGATTTGGTACATAGCCTGACAAGTGCATCTATATCAAAGAGCACAATAAGACTGTCCACAAGTGATGCATCCCAAATCCAAAAATCCAAAGTTTGAAATGATCCAAAATTCACATCTTTTTGAGTGCAGACATGATGCTGAAAGGAAATGCTCATTGGAGCATTTCAGATTTTGGATCTTCAGATTCATGATGTTCAACTGGTATAATGCAAGTATTCTCAAATCTGAAAAGTATTCTCAAATCTCTAAAACATCTGGGCCAAAGCATTTTGAATAAGGGATACTCAAGCTATAGTAACGTATGGACTATCTGGGGGAGATCTGGGATGAAGAGTTCCCGGAATAGGAGTCATCGTGTTTGATGGCTCAGAGTTCCACAGGGAATTCAGTGGAGACGGTCAGTTTGCCCTGCTTTCCCAGAGCAAAAAGATACAGCTCAGTGGTTACCCTGTGATCTTTAAAGAAGTGAAGATCTTCAAACACCGCATGTTCTCACTCATAGGCGGGTGTTGAACAATGAGAGCACATGGACACAGGGAGGGGAACACTACACACTGGGGTCAGTTGGGGGGAAATAGGGGAGGCAGGGTGGGAGGTGGGGAGCTGGGGAGAGATAGCAAGGGGAGAGATGCCAGATGTATGTGATGGGGAGGAAGGCAGCAAATCACACTGCCACGTGTGTACGTATGCCACAATCTTGCATGTTCTTCACATGTACCCCAAAACCTAAAATGCAATAGAATCAATGGGGAAAAAAAAAGAAGTAAAGATCTTAATGTTAGGCAGGATAGTAGGTTAGAGTATACTTAAACTTCCTGCTGCTGTAAACTAGCTCTGCTCAATACATCTACCCTTTATTTATTTATCCTTCGCCCTGTACTGAGCTAGTTGCTGTGAATACAAAATGAAACACAGTCCTTGCTTTCAAGCAGTTTATAGAGCAACTCAGTGTTGCAATGTGTTAAGGTACCATGCATGTAGAAATTATTACAGATAATACTTTCATTCATAGAAAGTATTTTTTTAATTTACAAAGTAATTCCAACTTCAAAAATCCTATATGTCACATGGCATAATCAATTCTATTTTACGGCTAAAACAACTGAGATCCAGAGATGTAAATTGTTGTGTTCACATTTTCAAAGATTAAGTTGCAAAATCCAGAATTAAACTCAGTTTGTCTGACTCCTTTCTAGGGTTGTCCTTCCCAGTGGCATTTGTATTTCAACAAGGAACAAAGAAAGCAACAGGATTCAAACTAGGACCAACAGGAGATATTTGGGAGACCAGGGCACTGGAGACTTCCCAGGGTCCCGGGAATGCCAGCACAGAAGCAGCCTATGGACAACACTTGCCTGGAAATGAGACTCATCCTGAGGAGGGACACCACAGCCCCACTCCTTGCTGCCCTGGACACTGGACACCTTCCCGCCAAGTTCAAAGCCTGTCTTCCTTTGGGGCCAGGGATCTGAATTGCTTTCTGAGGGCTCATTACTGTTTTTCAGTAGATCAGGTGCAAACACTCTGAGTAAACAAAAGAGAATTTTCTATCATTGGCAGCCCACTGCTAACTGCTACACCCTGATTATTTTTCTTTTAGTTAATTAAAAAAGAAAGAAGATGAAGAAGGGAAGGATACGTTGGAAGTTGCGTGGGGGCTTGGCAGGGACCTGGCTCTGGCTGAACTTCAGACCCCAGAGGGACTTAGAAGAACCACCAGTGCCCACAATGGCTCTTCAGTGCAGCCTGTGTTTACTTAGGAGCAGCCAGCACCTCCACAGCCCCGAAGGCAGCCTGCATGAAAATGCTTCATTGTGCAGTTATTTTTCAGTTACTTCAGGGGCTTCAGGCTGGTAGCAGATGATTTGTGAGACGCCTACAGATCCATCAGCTTTTGAAATTCTACACAGGCTGGTGTATGTTGCTGCTGAGCCTCACTTATTCATCTTTCCATTCAGCAAAGCGTCATCAAATAAATGGTTACTATGTGCTAGGCACTAGAGTAGCCACCAGGATAGAAAAACATGAGGGGCAGAGTCATTGTCCTAAAAAGAAGATGCTCAGACCCATGCAATCTCTTGGCAAGTTCCTCATTTTAATGACAGCATTGCCATGATCCTTGTTCTCTCATTGGGGTCCTTTAATGAGTTAACCTGACAGATCGGGTGTCTAATTAATTCATCAAATATAGACCGAGGACCTACCGTGAGCCAAGCACTTCTCAAGGCACTAGAAACTCAAAACACAGAACACGTGTGGTCTCTGCCCATAGAGACATCCTGACTATTGGGAGGGACAGATCTGCAGTTCCATTAGAGCCCCAGTTGTTAAGACAGACAATTGTTGAGGGTACAGTAGAGGCACAAAGGAGATGGTTATCAGTGGAGTGACTGGGTTTAACCACAAAAGACTTCCCAGAGATGATGCTAATACTGAATTGAGAAAGATAAAAACGTATTTCCAGCTGGGTGCAGTGGCTCATGCCTGTAATCCCAGCACTTTCGGAGGCCAAGGTGAGTGGATCACCTGAAGTCAGGAGTTCAAGACCAGCCCAACCAACATGGTGAAACCCCATCTCTACTAAAAATACAAAAAAATTAGCCAGGCATGGTGACTTACACCTGTAATCCCAGCTACTGGAGAGGCTGAGTCAGGAGAATCGCTTGAACTCAGGAGGCAGAGGTCCTAGTAGGCAGAGATATTGCACCACCATACTCCAGCCTGGCCAATAATAGCAAAACTCCGTCTCAAAAAAAAATAGATAAACATATTTCAATTTTATATAACAAGATGATATGATCATCCTTGTTATCATCACGTGACAGGAAACACCTGCTACACGTTTAAAAAAAAACTAGTTTAATAATTGTGAGCTAGTAGATGTCCTGCTACGTGGTTTATTTAAGAAGTGGACCCCCACCACTGCCATTAACATAACTACCCTGACGCTTGAAACACACTCAAGTTTTATTACTTGCATATTGCCAGGTAAGGTCTTCCTGTTCTGCAAGATTGAAATATAGTTAGCTCAATTATCCACTAAGTTCTGCAAAAAGTTCAATGTCTACCCAATGAAAATGTTTGAAACACTTGGGTTATCAGAATCGCCTCTAGTTTCTAATGCCTTACCTTCTCTCTGGTTCTTCAGAAAATGGCTGTTCCTTTGTCTCCACCATGATGTACACCCAAATGTAAAATTCATTTTGGAGTACTTTTTATTTCCATTCAAAATCCTCAAGCCAAATTCACGGAAGGCTTTTACGTATAAAATAGCCTTTTATCAAAGCTTTTGGAAAAGTGGTAAGTTTTGTCACGTGAATGCAAACAAGTTAAAACTGAGTATTAGGTTTCCCTATTCTTAACAGTTCTTTTTGGCCAGTCTGTCATTCTCCTCAGCCATCTTTTGTTCTTCACTCCTCCCCACAGGTCCCCTTTTCTTTGATCTCTCCCACCACCAATTTCTTCCCCCTTTTAAGGTCCCTGCCTCTCTTAGCTTCCCATCATCACTATAAATACACTACCTACATCATATTTGTGATCATCATGTGACAGGAAGTGTCATGTGATGAAAAAACGGACATCAATTACGCTGTTGAAGGTAAAAAATCAATTACGGTGTTGAAGGTAAAAGATGCATCTTACCTATATATGGACATTCATGGAGGAAAAGGAATCCAGCAGCACTTCCGGTGGAAGGAGGAGGCTCTCCTGGATTTCAAGTCCCATGAAAGGGCTCACTGTTAAAGAAACAGCCTCATCAGAGTCATTTTGGAATGTCCCTTTTGACATTTTTTTGGTTCTTCCAAATGGCTGTGGATACTCTGGCTGTAATTCTGCCTTCTTGCTGGATGCAAGTAACTGGTAACAACCCTTGAGAAATCCTAGATATATTTTGCTGAGAGCCCAGGCAAGGAGAAGTTCAATAACCCAGGTGTATCATTCCTCGTTAATCTCAAGCTTCATGTCTGGGTGTCTTCCTGAGTCTACATTTTGGAGATGGTGAAGGGAGCATGACTTTTAGCTGTGGGAAGCAGTGTAATGTAATACAAAGCACGTGGACTTAGATTTGCTGATTGTTTTGATTGCCTCATCTTCATCCCATCAGTGAGCAAGGGATTCCATTCTAGGTTATGAGGATGACTGAACGTGTGGCACCTGAGATGAGATTGACAACAGTTTATTGGGCGCATATGCTCACAGTCTAAGGGAGGACACCACACGCCATGCAGGGCTACACAGGGGTTGCATTTGGGAACAGAGAACAGACTGAACAAGTGGGGGCTATGGGCCATCGGCTTTGTAATAACAAGAGAGTGGGGTGACTCCTGGTTCCTGAGGGAGGGTGTGATTGGCTTGTTTGAACAATTCCTCAGACTGACAGAACTGAAGCCTGCTACTCAGGGTTAGCAGAAACAGGGTTACACAGAAACCGTGCCTGGCCCCTATGATAAGAAGGGTTATTTGAGTAGGGGACTTTATCTTTGGGAATACAATGGGGAGGAAAACTCGAGGTTAGGCCATTTGAGATTTTACTCGGTATCATGGGGAAACTGTAAGCACTGAGCCTCACATCCTTGTTAAATGGGGATGATAATACAATAATACTACACTCATAGAGTCCTTTTTTTTTTTTCCTTTGAGACAGAGTCTCACTCTGTTGCCCAGGCTAGAGTCCAGTGGTGTGATCTCGACTCACTGCAACCTCCACCTCCCAGGTTCAAGCAATTCTCCTGCCTCAGACTCCCAAGTAGCTGGGATTACAGGTGCCCACCGCCATGCCCAGCTACTAATTTTCTTTTCCTTCCTTCCTTCCTTCCTTTCCTTCCTTCCTTCCTTCCTTCCTTCCTTCTTCTTCCTTCCTTCCTTCATTCCTCTCCTTCTTTCTTTCTTTCTCTTTCTTCCTTCCTTCCTTCCTTCCTTCCTTCCTTCCTTCCTTCCTTCCTTTCTTTCTTCCTTTCTTTCTTTCTCTTTCTTTCCTTCCTTCTTTTTTTTTGAGGTGGAGTTTCACTCTTATTGCCCAGGCTGGAGTGCAGCGATGCCATCTTGGCTCACTCTGCAACCTCTGCCTCCCAGGTTCAAGCGATTCTCCTGCCTCAGCCTCCCGAGTAGCTGGGATTACAGGTGCCTGCCACCATGTCCGGCTAATATTTTGTATTTTTAGTAGAGACAGGGTTACACCATGTTGGCCATGCTGGTCTCTAACTGCTGATCTCAGGTGATCCACCTGCCTCGGCCTCCTAAAGTGCAGGGATTATAGTTGTGGGCCACCATGCTGGGCCTAATTTTTGTGTTTTCAGTAGAGATGAGGTTTCACCATGTTGGTCAGGCTGGTCTCGCACTCCTGACCTCAAGTAATCCACCCACCTCGGACTCCCAAAGTGCCGGGATTACAGAGATCCCAGCACATTGTAAACACAGTGCAGTAACTGGTTAAGCAACAGTTCTGCGATTCATTTTCTTTGTTACTTGGGAGACATAATCAAAAAAGAAAGAAGGTGATGTTGTCAAATCTCCTTGTAAACATGTTAATGACAGACCTTCTGGTAGGCAAACTGGTGGTATTTGCCAGCAGGAGAGTGTTTATCCCTGGAACACTTTCAGAAGGATGTACCTCATTGTCTAGGATTACTTATGGTAAACAAACCCATAATCAATGGATTTATGTGGCATAGACCCTAGGAAATGTCATGTAAATTATGTAATCATCGAAGTGTAAAATGGGCATGTCTCATGATTCAGATGATTCCCTGTGTGTAAGTATCATCATAGCACGCATCCCTTAATGACCTTATAAATTGATAGAAAGACAATGCAGGATCACCAGATATAGAAGGAGTAGCTATAATATGATAAAGTCCTCACTAAAGAAATAGGGGAAATAAGAGCAGTCTAGAAGAGATCATGCAGGGACATAAAAATTTGGAAAACAAGGACTTTACTTCTTTCATGGAGATAAGACACTCAAGAATGTAGGACCAGAGGTTGTATCACAAAAAGAAATGTTCAGAGTGCAAAAAAAAATTTCTTGGAAACTAAAATATGATTCCCTATTAGAGATGAAAAACTCAGCTGGGCATGGTGGCTCATGCCTGTAATCCCAGCACTTTGGGAGGCCGAGGCAGGCGGATCACGAAGTCAGGAGTTCAAAACTAGTCTGATCAACATGGTGAAACCCTGTTTCTACTAAAAATACAAAAATTAGCTAGGTGTGGTAATGTGTGCCTGTAATCCCAGCTACTTGAGAGGCTAAGGCAGGAGAATTGCTTGAAACCTGAAGGCAGAGGTTGCAGTGAGCTGAGATCGCGCCATTACACTCCAGCCTGGGCAGCAAGAGTGAAACTCTATTAAAAAAAAAATAAAAAAGAGATGAAAAACTCAATAGATGAACTAGAAAATAAAGTTGAGGAAAATCTCCCAGAAAGCATAGCAGAAAGACAAAGAGAAGAAAAATAGGGGAGAAAAAAATAAGACAATTAGAGAGCTATTTCAGGAGATTCAACATGTAAAACGTAGGATACTTTTCAAAATGCAAGAGATTGTAGGATGGGCGTGGTGGCTCATGCCTGTAATTCCAGCACGTTGGGAGGCTGAGGCCGGTAGATCATCTGAGGTCAGGAGTTCAAGACTAGCCTGGTCAACATGATGAAACTCCATCTCTACTAAAAATACAAAAAATTAGCCAACCGTGGTGCTGGGTGCCTGTAATCCAAGCTACTCAGGAGGCTGAGACAGGAGAGTCATTTGAACCCAGGAGGTGAAGGCTGAAGTGAGCCAAGATGGCGCCACTGCACTCCTGCCTTGGTGATAGAGAGAGACTTCATCTCAATAAATAAATAAATAAATAAACTACAAGAGATTGTAAAGGGGAGAGGAAACATCATCAAATATGTGATATAATAAAATTTTCCAAAACAGCAGAATATCACAACTTGTTTGAAATGATGAATTATGTGTGCATCATAACTTATTCAACAATTCAAGAAATATCCAGAGGGTTCTTTACTTAGTGTGAATATTACTTTTACCATCAAAATTTGCATTTGTATAATCACTAGAAAAAAATGAGCTGAATTTAGAATAGTCCTTAAATAATATCAGATGTTTCTTCTTTGACAGAATAAGCCTCAAAAAGATTTATCTTAATTTTGGGTATTAGATGAAATAATTGAATCATTATTGAAGTTAACTGATTTTCTGTTTAAAGTGTCTGATAACACTGTGTAAAACTGACATCATTTACCTGTTCATGGAACCAACATATGTGCACAAGAAAAAAATGAATGAAATTAATTTAGAAGAACAGCCATTTGATCTAATTGAAAAGTGGTGTTTTATAGAATGATATGTAAATGGGTCTTCTGCCCCGAGCCTATTAAAATATTATCTTCACGCAGTGCTCTTAACATTACTTCCGGCCAGACACAGTGGCTGATGCCCATAATCCCAGCACTTTGGGAGGCAGAAATAGGAGGATCACTTGAGCCCAGAAGTTCAAGACCAGCCTGGGCAACATAGTGAGACCTTGATTACCAAAAAAAAAAAAAAAAAAAAAAAAAATCCATTGTACATGTCTGTAGTTCCAGCTACTTGGGTGGCTGAGGTGGGAGGATCACTTGAGCCCAAAAATTTGATGCTGCAGTGAGCCATAATTGTGCCACTGCACTCCAGCTTGGGCAATAGAGTGAGACCCTATCTTTAAAAGAAAAATTCCCAACTTTTGAAATGGTTGGCCGGGCGCGGTGGCTCAAGCCTGTAATCCCAGCACTTTGGGAGGCCGAGGCGGGTGGATCATGAGGTAAAGAGATCGAGACCATCCTGGTCAACATGGTGAAACTCCGTCTCTACTAAAAATACAAAAAATTAGCAGGGCATGGTGGCGCGTGCCTGTAATCCCAGCTACCCAGGAGGCTGAGGCAGGAGAATTGCCTGAACCCAGGAGGCGGAGGTTGCGGTGAGCCGAGATCGCGCCATTGCACTCCAGCCTGGGTTACAAGGGTGAAACTCCGTCTCAAAAAAAAAAAAAAAAAAAAGAAATGGTTGCTGATGCTTCTTCAGTAGAGTCATGTATTCTGATATTCATGTTGTCCCTCAGTCCCATGATGAATGACAAATGTTGGCAAATATTTTGGGCAAAATGGAAATAGAATATTTTTACATTAATTATGCACTTCCATTCTTAAACTTAGTATAATAAGGGCTTACTAAAAAATAAATAGGTTACCAAACAATAAAGTAAACAGTTTGCACCATAAGGTAAATGATTATTCTATGCAGCAAGAGCACTCAAACTACACACAAATGGCCCCAGGACAGTATTCATTAGTTTCTGTTTTCTGCACATATTTTACATAAACCTAATCAAACCTAATCCATAATCTCTCACATTTCCTACTGGTGTACCACATTTCTAGAGGTTACTGAAAACTGCCTAATGAACTGAGTGGCTGGCAGAGGCTTTGAATATTCTTCCACCACGACCAGAGACCATAAGGAATGAGCTGTCCCTAGATACTTGTGTCTGAGTGCACTTGACTTATGTAGTTGATCATTCTGCATACTGCCCTTGAAAGAGAGATGTTAGTTACATTACACCAGGAACAGATCAGGGAAAATAAGATGTATCTCTGATTACTGTTCATGCTTAATCATGTTTTCAAGGGACAACTACAGTATCTCTCGCACTGCTAGATGAGAACATGCAGAAATTAAAAGTGCAAAGTTGAGGACTACCATTTTGGTTTATGCTAATTCTACTGTTAAGATATTTTAACAACAATGAAAAATCTGGGTCAAATATGAAATTGGATGAAATTCTGGGACAACAGGTGTAAACATGAGCTGTAAGCCAGGATATTTGGCCATTCAATATTTTCTTTCCGGTTTGCAAAAGCAAAAACCAGAAGTGTTTGGAAAAGATTCTTTGTTTATCTTCCACTTAATCAATCATTGATTCCAGTTGTAACTGTTCTTCCAGGTATGTTGTCATGGCTAGAAAAAATCAACACTCTCTCTGGTACTTGTTACATAGCTACTGACCCAGTAAATATACACACACACACACACACACACACACACACACACACACACACACACACACATATATATTTGAGACAGAGTCTCACTCTGTCACCCAGGCTGAAGTGCTGTGGAGTGATCTTGGCTCACTGCAACCTCCACCTCCCAGGTTCAAGAGATTCTTCTATCTCAGCCTTCCAAGTAGCTGGGATTACAGGTGTCTGCTACCACACCCAGCTAATTTTTTAGTAGAGATGGGGTTTCACCATGTTGGCTAGGCTGGTCTCAAACTCCTGACCTCAACTGATCTGCTGTCACAACCTCCCAAAGGGCTGGGATTACAGTCGTGAGCCACCATGGCCGGCCTAAATGCTTCATTTTTAATTCAGTCAGCAAGCAGAAACAGTTTGCTTCCACCTACCAAGGACAGCAGCCTACTTTTGCTACCTTATCTCAGGATTGTATCTAGAGACAAACTGATACCCAGGACTACCAGCACACATAAAAAGATACAGTGTTTCTGAAATCATTTACCATGTGGTAACCTATAAGGTTTACAGTTTTGAAAGCAAGAGGGAGCTCTGCACCATCTAAGTTGCAGTACAAGTTGCTTTGCCACTTTGACCTTATGTTACAAGAGGTACAACACTTAAGTGTCTGTGGCAGATAAAAATGCCTTATGAAGTACTGTGCAAAGCAAAAAAAAAAAAATGCAGTAAAAATGCCTACAGTTTTCATGTACAGTCAATTATTCACCATACGATAAGCATTTCCTAGCTTGCTATTGGCTCTGATAGGGACTGACTGCTGGAGCTCAAGTTATTGCATGAGTATGATACCTTAGTTGGTCTCATGAATATTTTGAATCACAAAGCAGAATTCTACTATTAAATGTAAATGGTACCTACAAGAGCAGGCTTGGAATGAACATGTAAATTACATGAGCAGGAGACTTAGACGCCACGGCACTTGCTTCCACTGCTTTACTGCCTTTCCCTCAAACCACACCCATGGCTTCACGGGGAGTTTTACTTAATGGAGGAGAAAAAACTTGAACCTGCTTTACCCTTGGGTGCCCATGGGGTAGCACTTGTTAGCCTCACACTGGTATAGCACTAAAAACAACAGTGGCATGAAAAGACAAATACTGTGTGATTCCACATGTATGAGGTACCTAGAATAGTTAAATTCATAGAGGCAGAAAGGAGAACAGTGGTTACTAGCCACTACACGGAGGAGAGAATAGGCGGTTATTGTTTAATGGGTACAGAGTTTCTGTTTGAGATGATGAAACACTTTTGGAGATGGCTGGTGCTGACGGTTGCACAATGTAAATGTTCTTAATGCCACTGATCTGTATACTTAAAATGGTTACAATGATAAATGTTATGTATTTTCTAGTAGAGTAACATTTTTCTATTGAAAAGTAAAAACTAGCAGAAGAGAATCTTCCCAGGGGGTAGAGCTTTGGTTTACATGAAAGGAGAGATGGCCTCATTTATGGATCTTCACTGATTTATGGGGACAATGGCTAATCATCAATCAGTGACTTGAAAGGTTCAGAACTAGGAGACGGATAGCAAGGATGTCAGTGTGGTTCTCTTGGGATGGGCACAGCCTGTGTATATGTATGTGTATATATATATATGCTTCCTATACCCACCAGAGGCAGTCAATGGAGAGGAGGCTCCTGATAATCAGGCAGGCAAGATGACCTAGTCTTCAGTCATCAGTACCTCTTTCTCCAGCCATATCAGTGCTTGTTTGATGGACTCATGTATATAGAAACCACGATGGCAGAGATGGAGGCTATGCAGGAGTACAATTACTCAGACTTCTCTTTAGATCCCCACTGATTACCAGCACCGCTGAGCGTCCAATGTGCCAACATCGGAGGCCACCATGAGTCTTCACATGGCATTATTCCCTAGCCAGCCTCTCCTGTTGGCTATGTAGAGAAAGGTTATTTAAATTGGATCTCTCTTTTTTTTTTTTCATAGAGACTGCAGTTATTTGTCCTTATTGGAATAAATTCTTTTTTTCTTCTTTATCTGTTGAAATAAATTCTTATCCTAGATCTGATTTTGCCTTCCTTGCCTGCCTTGCCTCTACTGGCACCACTATACGTAGATGTATAGAGTGTCCTCTCACCTATGGCCAGAGCAGCACACATTATGTCATCTCTAATCCAGAAATTGATTTTGTAGAAACCAGTGGGGCAATAGACTCATCTCATGCTATTTACCTAGAAGCAGGTGGTTTGATAGAAAGGTAAGTCAGAGTTAGGATACCAGCTAGAAGACAGCACCCCGGGAGCTTGGGGCACTCACTCCGCTTACAATATATGCCCTAAACCAGTAGCCAATATGTGGTGTCATTTCTCTTATAGACATAATAGACTGGTTTAAGGACCAAGGTTGAAGTGGGACCTCTCTATTACATATAATAACCCACCTATCAAAGTTTTGCACAATATCCCCACATTCTTTAGATCGGTGAGTTGAGATAAAACTTTTAGTAATGGGTGAAAAGAGAAAAAAAAAAAAGATTGGTGAGTTGGGAGGTTTGGGTGCCCATGACAGAAATGCTTCCACCAGTAAACAACAGGAATGGCCCTTGTAGATTGGGAGCTGAGACGGCGCTCTGGTAATTTTGCAGTCCTTACGTTGAAGAACCAACAGACAGAAAGGAAGGCTAGTTTGCTGACTGGGTGATTGATCCTGATTACCAAGAGGAAATTGGATTCCTGCTTCATAATGGGATGACTCTGTCTGGACCTCAGAGGACTCCCTTATCCAATAATTATGGTCAGTGGCAAACTAACAAAGATAAGTCCTTGGCGAGAATGCAACTTTAGGCCCCTCTCATTGGTCACAAAAAAAACAAACTCATGCAAGCCAAAATGCTCAGAGAGTAGAGGGGAACATTGCAATGATGGTCAAATAAGGCCTCATGACCAGTTACAGAAGTGGGGACAGTAGAATCTATATTTTGTGATAGTTGGTGATTTCTCCCCTTTTCTGTTTATGTGAGACAATATTTATGTGAATGTAACCACTGATGGTTAATTTCACAGTTTAGCTCCAAATAGAAATTTGATCGAGTTGACATTATTCCCAGGTCATACAAGATAGGACTGACAGGCTTTTGTGTTTCTCCTGTTTTATTTCTTGTTATTTTTCTTCAAATGAAAGAAAAAAGCAGATGATCTGTTCTGGTTGTTTCCCAGTGGCCATTCCAGATCCACTCTTCATCCTTCTTTGTCCAACTCTGCACCCTAACGGGATGACTTCTAAGGACCACTGCACCTGTGCCTCTCTGTCGTTTAGCTTTTAAATGGTTCTGCCAATAGGAGGCATCAAGAGGAATAGGATAGAAGGAGAGAGGGGTCACTCACTCCCTACCAGACCAGTGGCAGTGTCTTGTTTCTTCTACCTGTAGCGATCCTCCTTTCAGGCGGCCTCTTTCATGGCCACAGTTCTTGCTGGTTTGGTAACACCTCAACCTTCCCTCACACCTTCAGGGCTCAGAGTGGCTGCAGCTTCCAGCTGTTGCTAGACCGAGGAGTTTCACCATCCTTATTGGTTCTCTCAGACCTGTCCACATCACCATATGTGATCCTTTCATCAAACTCTCTTCTATTAAACCTTTTTTACTCTTTAGGGCAAGGACAAAGTTTCTGATTTTTAAAGTATTTGTCGCTGAAGTATAAATATTCAATTAAAGGCAAAGATTTCAAGTGTACAGTTTAGGAATGTTTGACAAACGTAACCATCCCCATCAGAATATAGAACTTTTTTTTAGCTTTTTTCTGACTTTTCTTATTTACTTACTTACTTATTTTAATTATACTTTAAGTTCTGGGGTACATGTGCAGACGTGTAGGTTTGTTACATAGGTATACACATGCCATGGTGGTTTTCTGAATCCATCACTACATCATCTACATTAGGTATTTCTCTTAATGCTATCCTTCCCCTAGCTCCACATCACCTGCTATCCCTCCCCTAGTCCCCTACACCCTGACAGGTCCCAGTGTGTGATGTTCCCCTCCCTATGTCCATGTGTTCTCACTGTTCAGCACCCACTTATGAGTGAGAACATTCAGTGTTTAGTTTTCTGTTCTTGTGTCAGTTTGCTGAAAATGATGGTTTCTAGTTTATGCGTGTCCCTGCAAAGGACATGGACTCATCCTTTTTTATGGCTCCATAGTATTCTATGGTGTATATGTGCCACATTTTCTTTATCCAGTCTATCCTTGATGGGCATTTGGGTTGGTTCCAAGGTGAAGAGTGCCACAATAAACATATGTGTGCATGTGTCTTTATAACAGAATGATTTACAATCCCTTGGGTACATACCCAGTAATGGGATCACTGGGTCAAATGGTATTTCTATTTCTAGATCCTTGAGGAATCGCCACACTGTCTTCCACAACACTTGAACTAATTTACACTCCCACAAACAATGTAAAACTGTTTCTGTTTCTCCACATCCTCTCCAGCATCTGTTGTCTCCTGATTTTTTAATGATCACCATTCTAACTGGCATGAGATGGTATCTCAATGTGGTTTTTCCACAGAATTGAAAAAAAAAACCACCTTAAACTTCACAGGGAACCAAAAAAGAGCCCGCATAGCCAAGACAATCCTAAGCAAGAAAAACAAAGCAGGAGCCATCACGCTACCTGACTTCAAACTATACTACAAGGCTACAGTAATCAAAATTGCATAGTACTGGTACCAAAACAGAGCTATAGACCAATGGAACAGAACAGAGGCCTCAGAAATAACGCCACACATCTACACCATCTGATCTTTGACAAATCTGAAATAAAATTAAAAAAAAAAAAGCAATGGGGAAAGGATTCCTTACTTAATAAATGATGTTAGGAAAACTGGCTAGCCATATGCAGAAAGCTGAAACTGGATCCCTTCCTTACATCTTATACAAAAATTAACTCCAGATGGATTAAAGATTTAAATGTAAGACCTAACACCATAAAAACCCTAGAAGAAAACATAGGCAATACTATTCAGGACACAGGCATGGGCAAGAACTTCATGACTAAAACACCAAAAGCAATGGCAACAAAAACCAAAATAGACAAATGGGATCTACTTAAACTAAAGAGCTTCTTCACAGCAAAAGAAACTATCGTTAGAGTGAACCGGCAACTAACAGAATGGGAAAAACGTTTTGCAATCTACCCATCAGACAAAGGGCTAATATCCAGAATCTACAAATAACTTAAACAAGTTTACAAGAAAAAAAAAAAAAAACCCTGTAAAAAAGTGGGCAAAGGATATGAACAGACACTTCTCAAAAGCAGACATTTATGCAGCCAACAAATATATGAAAAAAGAAAACTCATCATCACTGGTCATTAGAGGATACAGAACATTTTCATCGCTTCAGATGTTCCCTTGTATTCCCATTCCGTCAAAGGCAACCACTGTGCTCGCTGTTTTCACCACAGATTAGTTTTGTCCTGTCTTGAACTTCATATAAAGGGAATCACACAGTGTGAATTGTTTTGTGTAAGGCTTCTTTCACTCTGTATGCTATCCTTGAGATTCATTCACGTGTTGAGTAGATCATTCAGTAGTTCATTCCTGTTATTGTTGAACAGTATTCCATTGTGTGAATATGACAGTTTGTTTTTCTGTTCATCTGTTGATATCTGAATTGCTTCCAGCTTTTGATCATTGCAAATAAAGCTGCTACGAACAGTTGTGCACAGATTTTTTTTGTGAATATAGGATTTCATTCTTTTGGACATACTCCTAGGAGAGGAATTTCTGGAGTCCTAAGGCAGGTATATGTTTAGATGAAACAGCAGGTCTTCTAAAGCAACCATACCAATTACCTTTAGAGCATGCTATCTCACCTCAGAACAGGCCAAGATAATTGTGAATAAACAGAATCTTTAAAATGTCAGTAGGATTAAGTAGTAATATTCAATTGACTGTTTTAAAAATGTTACTAGGTAAAGCTCTTGAGTGAGTGGTGAGTTGGTAGCTCTAGTAGGTACCTTCTGATCCCTTCCCTCCGTTCTCAGCACTAAAAATGTCCCCTCCAGTCCAGGCATGTGAAGCCTCAGTCCTTAGATTACCAGCTAACTGTTAAAAGGGAAGAAGCTAAGAAAAAAAGAAAAAAATATATATATATATATATATAAATAAATATATATATATTTTTTTTTTTTTAGAGGGACTCTCGCTATATTGTCCAGGCTGGAGTGCAGTGGTGCAATCTCGGCTCACTGCAACCTCTGCCTCCCGGGTTCAAGCGATTCCCCTACCTCAGCCTCCCGAGTAGCTGGGACTACAGGCTAATTTTTGTATTTTAGTGGAAACGTGGCTTCACCATCAGTTGGCCAGGATGGTCTCCATCTCCTGACCTCGTGATCCGACCGCCTTGGCCTGTATCAGAATCCGTTGGGACACTTACTTAGAGCGTAGATTCCCAGATCAGACCGACAGAGTCCGAATCTCAGAGCGTTTCGAGGTCAAAGGGCCCTCATTTGGGAGGTGGGTGATAATGGTGACAACCTCGCCAGAGCTCTTGCTGCTCGTTGAGGAATACCAGAGTGTACCAGGAAGAGTGGTGAAGGAAGCTTTCCTCAAGATGTCTTTTCCTCAGTGACTCTCAAGCTACGCTTTAGGAAAATGGAATTTCGCTACTCCGTGCTTTTCACACCTTAGAGTGAGGTTGGTAAGTTAGATTTTCCTCTACTCATTTATAAAAAAAAAAAAAAAAAAAAAAAAAAAAAAGTAGTGGGAGGAGTCCAACTGAAAAGTACAGAGGCAGAGGACAGAGTTAGACATCCGTTTTCTAACGGTCCTGCCAGGGAGGCTCGAGCTCTCAGACTGCGTCACCCTTTCGCCGAGGGTCCCCCAGACGGGCGGGGGCGCCTTGCGGCCGGCTCGTCACTCTTCCCGCCTCCCTGCGCCCTCCGCCCCGCTGCGCCTGCGGAGCGCGCGGTCCGGCGCAGCCCCTTTTGGCACCGAGGTTTCCAGGTGCCCAGCGCGAAGGCGGAGCCGGGTTACAGCCGCCTCCGCGGCGCCACAGAGAAGACCCCCGGGAGTTCGGCGGCCCAGGCGCTCAGGCTCCAGCCTCCCGAGAGTCCCCGGGCTCTCCGCGCTCCTCCCTCTCCGCGCGCCCGGCGCAAAGCCTGCGATTCGCTAGCCGAGCGCAGGGCGCAAGCCGAGTGGCGCACGCTGGGCAGTGGCCCGGGTAACCGGAGCGCAGCCGGAGCCGTCACCGAGACCGCTGGCCCGCGCACTCCCGGACCATGACCGCCGAGGGACCCCGCCCGCCGGCCCGGTGGCACAGCCGCCTGCTCGGGCTCTGGGCGGCGGCACTGCTCCTGCTCGGTCTGCCGCGCCTTTCGGTGCGGGCGGATGGTGAGTGTGCGGGAGGCGGCGGGGCGGGGGGTGGAGCGTCGGTTCCGGGCAGGGAAGGCGCAGCTCGCCTGGGCCGCTCCCTCGGACCGGCCGGCAAGCGGCGAGCGCAAGCCCTAGAGGAACGAGCGAGCAGCGGTCCTGAGACCCAGCATCCCTCTCCTGGCCCACCAAGTCTCCCAGTGCCCGCGCGCCCAAACGCCCGCCTGGTGCCTGGACCCTCCCTGAGCGCCGAGCGCGCAGGTCCCGGAGTCCCACTGCTGGCTTTCCTAAGGTCTCCAAGAAAGTTCAAATGAAATCACCTCTAAGGTGCCCTAGAACGTCCTCTGCTAGCGGGTGACTTTCCACCGTCCTTGTTTCTCCACGTCTATTAATGTGCTCCAGAGGACACCGCCGATGGTTAGAAAACTCCCTCGGATATTTTGACATGGTCCTGGAAGGTCTGAAAGATGCGTGGGAATCAGAGAGGCAAAGGGAGAGAGAAGAGTGGCCTGGGTAGAGGGAATGGCACGTGCAAAGACTCTGAGTGACAGGAAAAACGGGACAAATGATAAATCGAAGTGCCTGAAGTCGAGGGTGCTAGGTGGAGACGTCTTGAGACATGTAAAGAAAAGGGCAAGGGCCAGATTACAGCAGGTTCTCTGAGAATTGAACCAGTTTTTGCTTGTTTTCTAGTCTGAATTTAGCTTTTAATACCTGCCTTAAATGAGCAGGATTGGAGCTCTGTATCCATTCCGTTTTGAAAAGCTAATTCAGCTGTGTTTTCATATTGGAACAAAATCCCGCTGACTCGGTACAGGCGCATCTGAAGGATGCAAGCTTAAAGCCAGCAGTTCTCACACCCATGACGGAGTTCTAGCTTAGGACGAATTAGATTGACTGAAGAGAAAAGCCTTCCGTCGATTTAGGATGCGTTGTATACTTTAAAATGTGATTCTTATTTAGCCAACGATATTGGGTGAAACTAGAAGACACAGAAAAGAAAGAAAGAAAGAAAAAAGCATGGTTGTCAGAGAAAGGGGAAAGCCAAGGAAAAACGTTCTAGGTCTTAGACTTTTTAGTGCTCTCTGTTTTAAGTGCAGGCTTGAAAAGCTCTTCACTGCTAATTAAGAATGAATGTCTTATTTCTCCATATCCTCAGAGAGGGTGTTAGAGACAAAACATTTTTAACTTTGAAGGCTGTTAGTAACCACTGTTAATTTTTTTTACTTGACACATAATTCACATAAAATTTGCCATTTTGAAATGTACAATTAAGTGGGTTTTAGTGTATTCATTATGTTGTGAAAACCATGGTTTGCATGCATCTATTTCCAGAACATTTCCATCACCCCCAAAAGGGTCCCATACCTATTAACAGTCTACCGATAATTCTTCGCTGTAGTGTTTTTTGATTGACATTGCAAATTAAGCTGATTTTAAAGAATGCAAGTAGAATAAATTGGAGCTAATATTAACTTTTGAACAAGATATTTTTGTGCCAATTTTAATTCCTTTTACAATTTTTTTTTCAATCCATAAGGTCTTCGAGTTTCACCCTGTCATAATTGTTTAAGTAGAACGCCATGTGGATAAGGATCAATATGTTGTGCCTATCTAGCTTGATACGGGTCATAGAAAATTAAAGGCAGAAATGTCGTTGATCAAAGAGAAAGTACGAACACCATCAGAGCACATGACTCTGTTACTGCTTGCCAGAAATGGTTCCTTTTCTTCATTATCCTTCCTTTTCTTTTCCCCATTTCCGCAACGGACAATTATAGGTACACTTCCTTTTAAGAAACTCAATTTTCTGAGCTCCAACCTTTATACTAGAACCAGGAAGAGTTTTAAGCTGTATTACCAAAGTATCCTTTTTAGCACTAAATTCTTAACTACCACCAGTTCCTACATTTAGTTATTTGTGTGCTTGTGATGGGAGGAAGAAGAAATGCTCAGCTTAACTATGATGAATTACAGATATTTGAAGACACATTTGCAGAGAAACTATTTCTAAAAATATGTGATCTGTAAAAGGATGGTCTTTGAAATCATGTGTGTGGACAGAATTGTAGAGAAAATTTTATGGTGAGAAGACCTAGAACTGAGCCTGGAGTGAGGGAAACAGGTTTGGGATTATTGAATCTGTGTTCATAAAATACATTGGCCTGTAATTTTCATTTTTTATAATATACTTGTCAAGTGTTGATATCAAACTCATGGTGGTTCCTAAACCAAGGGGAAAATTGTTCCCTCTTTAACTCTCTGAAAGGGTTTCTGTAGGGGAGGGCTTTTGTTTGTTAGTTTTTGGTGTGAGGTCATCTGTGTCTGGAGGTTTTCTTATAGGAAGATTTTAAATAATGAATTTAATTTCTTTAGTAGATAAAGAATGATCCAGATTTTAAAATTAAATTTGTGTCGGTATTGCTAAGTTTTGTTTTTTAAGTGGTTTTTTCCCACTTCATCTAGATTGTCTGATGTAGTGGCATATACAATGTAATAATCTCTAATTATCATTTCAGGGTCCATGGGATCTGTAGTGATGTTCCCTTTCATTCTTGATATTGGCAGTTTGTGTTTTCTCCTTTTTTATCTTGATTAGTCTTACTAAGGGTTTATCCATTTTAGTATTATTTAGAAAAAAGCAACTTCTCGCTTTATTTTCTCGATTGTATGTTTGCTTTACATTTTATTGATTTCTGCTCTATCTGTGTTATTTCTTCCTTCTACTTTAGAAGATTTGATTTTGTGGGACTTTTATGTTAGCTTTTTGAGCTAGAAACTTAGATGATTGGTTCTCAACTATTCTTTTTGGTATGAATAATATGAGCTCTGAGGCTATAAATTTCTCTTAAACTACTTTAGTTTCTCCACAAGTTTTTGGTCCTTGCGTTGAAATGTTTTATTTCAGTTGTGATTTCTTCTTTGAACACAGTTTATTTAGAAGTATATTTTGTAATTTCCATGCACAAGGGGATTTTCCTAGTTAATTCCTTTGTTATTGAGAGGCAGTATAACCCATTGATTGAAAGCACTAACAGGGAGCCATACTGCCTGGTTTTGTATCTCTGCTGTGTGATCTTGGACTAGTATTAATACTAAACTTTAACTATAAAATGAGGATGATAATATCACCTATATCAGAGTTGTCATAAGAATTAATATAATGAGTATTTATAAAGCAATTTAAACAGCATCTGGCCCATAGTAAACACGATATGAGTGTTTCATACATAAATAAGTGATTTTAGCTTTGTTGTAGTCGAAAAGGCATGCTTTGAATGATTTTTGTCTTTTGAGGTATTTTAGATTTGCTTTATAGCTCAGTATTTGATCAGTTTTACGACTGTTCTATATGAGCCTAAAATGAATGTGTATTCTGTAGTTTGGTATGCAGTACTGCACATAGGTTCTTACATGAAGAGTGTTAATGTTGTTTTCTGTTTTAACAATTACTGAGAGGGACAGTAGTTAAATATTTCCTCAAGGATTGTGGATCTTTTTGTTTTTCCTTGCAGTTTGGTTGATATTACCTTTTTATAGTTAAATGCAGGAGTACCAGTAACCTATGTTTACTTAAATTTTTTGTATTTTTATTATAACTTTTGCTTTCAAAGCTGGGGAATTCTTATATCTATTATAATAATTTTGCAAGCAGATGATGTGTCTTAGTCATGTCTTAGTCTAATAACTGACGTATTATGAAAAAGTTGGTGACAGATGGAAGTAAGGTGTCTCATTCGAAGGAGATGTTTTCTCCCCTGCTTTTACCTTAGCTTGATAGGGCCACCCAAGGCATTGCTTCATTCCTCCAGGAGGCTCCTGGGGACCTCAGCGCTCCCTCCGGTACCATGGTTTTCTTGCCTAAAACCCTCATTTGCTTTCAGTCTGGGCTTTCACCTCTGCCTGAATTCACGTTCCCATCCCCCCATTGATCACACATTCTTTGAGGCCTGCTACATGTCCATGTATTAATGGCTACAGGAAGCCAAGGTGTACCAGACACGATCCCTGTTTTCTTGTCCAGTCGGAGAGAAGGACAGCAGACACAAATGAATGTATTGTGAAAGGGGCCTGGTAATGTCCTAAGGCAAGGGACAGAGAGAAGGAAAGCAACCTGGTGTACAGGGTGCATTCTAGGGCTGAGGGACGCAGAAGAGAGCAGAGCCGGGGCCTAAATCAGTGCCTTGGACATTGAGTGACCCAACTCAGAGAAGCCTAGGACACTCAGAGAAGCCTTGACACATGATATTTGTAAAACACCATTTTAAAAGAAAGATTTGAAGGGTTTTCCAGATCAACACGCAGAGCAGATGGTTAATTTTAAAAAAAACAAAAAAGAGCAAAAAAAAAAAAAAGGATGAAAACTCTAGTGTAGTTATCATCGCCTGGTCTCAGGGATGGTGTGCCATGTGGCAGTTGCTGCACTTGGGCCTTCAGGCAAGGGCTGTGGTTCTGATTGGCCTCTGCCAGTGGGTGAGTTTGCTGAGACCAACTTCCCATGGGTCCTGGAGTCCACATGTGTTTGTGCTTGTCCCCACACAGGAAAGCTCTTTGTGGTGGAGTCTCAGAATGGCTCTCAGGGCCTAGTCCTGGAGGCTGCTCGGCTTTCCTGCAAGAGCAGGGGCGCTCACTTGGTGTCTGCAGACGAGCTGCGGAGAGTGGTCCAAGATTGCTCCTTTGCAGTGTGTGCCACTGGCTGGCTAGCAGATGGCACCCTTGGGTAAGTCAGGCGAGCACTCCTTTTCCAACGCACCCCAACTGCACCACCAAGGCTTATATAGTGCTCAGTAGTTGTTCTGTTGAGGTACCAGTACGGGCAGAGTGCAGTGGGCAGTAGCTTCTAGCGTGTTCACATTTTGTTTTGTTTTTTACATGGAACCCAGCTCTTCTCCCAGGCTGGGGTGCAGTGGCGCAATCTCAGCTCACTGCAACTTCCACCTCCTGGGCTCAAGCAATTCTCTTGCCTTAGCCTCCTGGGTAGCTGGGATTACAGGTGTGTGCCTCCATGCCCAGCTAACAGAGTTTCACCATATTGGCCAGGCTGGTCTTGAACTCCTGACGTCAGGTGATCCACCTGCCTCAGCCTCTCAAAGTGCTAGAATTACAGGTGTGAGCTACCACGCCTGGCATGTATTTATGTTTTGAGTTTGCTTACAAAAGCATTTTTCTGGAGTTCTGTCATAGTTCTTTTATCCCCTTTGTTATGTTGAATATTCTTATGTGTTTTAGACATAGGGTCTCACCCTGTAAGCCAGGTTGGAGTGCAGTGGCACAATCATAGCTCACTGCAGACTCAACCTCCCGAGCTCTAATGTTTCTCTTGCCTCAGCCTCCTGTAGCTAAGATTACAGGCATGTACCACCACACCTGGCTAAGTTTTTATTTTTATTTTTTATAGACATAAAGAGTGCTTGCCGTGTTTCCCAGGCTGGTCTCGAACCCTGAGCTCCAGCAATCCTCCTGCCTTGGCTTCCCAAAGTGCTAGGATTAAAGGAGTGAGCCACCCTGCCCAGCCTTGAATTTTTTTTAAGTAATAAAAATAATACATGCTTGTAAAAATTTCAAATAACGCACGCGTGTGCGCACACAGACACAGACACACACACACATACACACACACATATATATATAACAAAGTAATTTTCTCTCTTCTTCTTCACTTCAGAGATAATGACTATAAACTGTTTGGTATACATTCTTTATCCCTGTTTTCCTGTGGATACTCAACTGCATATATATGTATAGGAACATGGTATAGAGGTTTCAAAATATGGCCACAAATTTTTCCACACTCTGGCATCAGCAAGTGTGTTTGCCTCTACTGATAGCATACAGCAAGAGTGAGATTACATGACTTCTGAAGTTAGGTTGGAAAAATCCATGCTGCTTCCATCTAGATTTCTGGGGACACTCACTTTTGTAGCATTGAGATGCCGTGAGGAGTCTGACTGTGTGAGATAGGAAGTCCAGACCACGTGGAGATACTTCCTTTAGGGGCTCTTGCCAACAGACCTAACCAATGTCCTAGTGAAAGGCCAGCATTAACTGCCCAAAATGTGAATGAAGATGCCGCATTCTAGATTCTAGCCCCCAGCCATTGAGTTACTGCCAGCCTATGAATCTTGCCAGCTCACGTCCTAGACATATATGCAGAGACAAGCCATTCCTACTGTGGCTACCTGAGTTCCTGACCGGTGGAATTCTTTAGAGAAGTAATTGTTATGGCCAGCTAGGAGAAATCTTTCCAATAGTGTTGAAACCTGCTTTGTTTTAAATTTTTATTTGTTCGTTTATATTTTTATATATTTGTAGAAACGGAAGTCTTGCTATATTGCTCAGGCTGGTCTCAAACTCCTGGGCTCAAGGAATCCTCTGGCTCCCGCCTCTCAATGTGCTGGGTTTACAGGTGTGAGCCACCATGTCTGGCCTAATTTTATTTTTTAAATTGACAAATAACAATTGTACATATTCATGGGGTACATAGTGATGTTTTGATACACATACTGGAGAGTGATCAGATCAGGGCAATTAGCATATTCATCATCTCAAATATTTATCATTTCTTTTTTGCTGGGAACATTCAGCATCCTCCTTCTAGATGTTTGAAATGATATGTTATTAACTACAGCCATCCTACAGTGGTACACAACACTAGAACTTGGAACATTCTTTGGGAAAAGTACAGTATCTTCAATAAACGGTGCTGGGAGAACTGGATATCTCTGTGCAGAAGAATAATACTAGATGCCCACCTGTCACCTCATATAGAAATCAACTCAAAATGGATTATAGACCTAAATGTAAGCCCCAAAACTATAAAACTACTAGAAGAAAGCGTTGGAGAAATGCTTCAGAATATTGGTCTGGGAAAATATTTTAATAAGTTCTCAGAAACACAGGCAACAAAAACACAGATAAACAAACACTTCATGCTGGGAGAAGGCCAGGGCCGCTTCACTTTTTTCTTCGTGCCACAGAAAATGTGAAAGCAAGCAAGGCACCAAGAACTACTTTGGTAGATGATGATCCTGAAGATGTCTGGCTGGCCAGTGGCCATGGAGAGCACAGACAGCCATGCTGACTCATGTCTCCAAATGTGCCAAGTTGGAAGCAGCAACTGAATAAAGGGACAACTGAGGCTACATCCAAAGCCTTTCGGTGAATCTGGAACTGTGGTCCTCTCTGCCTTACGTTTTACATCCGTGCTCTTGAATAGACAAAATATGCATGCATTTCCATAATGTAGTCAAGTAGGAATACTTTTTCATAATTCTGTTACTATAAAATTTCATCAGATAACCAGAATGTTCAGAGATTCTGAAGAGACAGCTTGCAACTAGGCTTAGGTCCCTCAGGCATTGTATGTCAGGACTGGACGATTTAAAAGGTCCATCTTCTGTGGGTTTACTATAAGGTGTTAAGACATATTAGTGGATCTCTGCAGGCTGAAATGATACTACTTTACAAAGAAAACATACAGCTGGGTGCAGTGGCTCACACCTGGAATCCCAACACTTTGGGAGGCTAAGGCAGGTGCATCACTTGCGATCAGGAGTTCAAGACCAGCCTGGCTAATATGGCCAAACCTGGTCTCTATTAAAAATATAAAACTTAGTTGGGCATGGTGGTATGCACCTGTAGTCCCAGCTACTTGGGAAGCTGAGGCAGGAGAATCACTTGAACCCGAGAGACAGAGGTTGCAGTGAGCCTAGATGGTGCCATTGCACTCCAGCCTGGGTGACAGGGTGAGACTCTGTCTCAAAATAAATAAAGAAAGAAAGAAAATAAAGAAAACATACTTACTTGTTATATTTACTACATAATTTATTAAAAATAGTTTTTCTATCCTTTAATTTTTTATTTCTTTTTAAAAATATATTATGCTCTTTTCACCATTCTTATTCAATATCCTTTTATTTTAATTTTCTGGAAACAAGCATCTGACCATTAGTATGTACATTTCACTGTGGGTCTTTCCTGCACAGTTCTCCACTCGCTCACCACACACTGAAAAGCAATGATTAAATGTGTGGCACGTCTTGTAATTTATAGCATAGTAGACATCCAGCACACCTGCCTGATATCTCTGTGACTTTATGTTGAGTGTACACATAAATCCAGAGAATGATAAAGGCCTAGAGTGATGAATTCAGACTTTGGGGCCACTAGTCTCCTGGGAACCTTTGCCACATGGGACTAGGGAAATGGAGATTTGAATTCATTTTCTGTGTCGGAGGGGACCTGGTGAGCCCTTTTGCTTTGGGTTGGTACCTTGCAAGACTATGCCCTAAGGGTAAGTTGGACACACTACCCTGTAAGGTGAACTAGACACAGGCCTTGCTATGAGCAGCAGCACATCTTCAAATACTCTGTAGCCATGAATTTGGATTGAGATGACCCAGAGTTTCCAGGGCCCCAGATGTCTAGGAGAATCAAATAAAAATTATCTTTTGAGGAAGATAGTATCCTATACCTTAATTTATTTAAACAAACAATTTAGTCAGTGTGGGATTTGTCACACAATATAAAATAACTAGTTGTATGAGGTGACAAGGCAAATAGAATAAAATTCAGAAGAAACAATAAATAATAGAAACTCCAGACATTAGGATTGGTAGACGCAGACTTTAAAATAACTGTCCTTGATGTGCTCAAAGATATAAAAGATGAGAAGGAGAATTTTGGCAGAGGGTAGAAAACTAAAAAAATAACCAAATGGAAACTCTAGACATGAAAAATATAGTAACTAAAATTAAGAACTTAATGGACAGATCTAATAGCTGATTTAAAAGAGCCGAAGAAGGCTGGATATGGTGACGCATGCCTGTAGCCCCAGCTACTTGGGAGGCTGAAGCAGGAGGATCACTTGAGCCAAGGAGTTCAAAGTTTAAATATAATCTAGACAACATAGTGAGGCCTTGTCTCAAAAAGAAAGATAGAAAAGACAGAAAGAACAAAAGAAAGAAAAGAGAAAAAAGAAAGAGGAAGGAAGAAAGGAAGAAAGGAAGGGAGGGAGGGAGAGAGGGAGGGAGGGAAGGAAGGAAGGAAAAGAAAGAAAAAGAAAGAGAGAGAGAAAGAAAGAAACAAAAAGAAAAAGAAAGAAAGAAAGAAAACAAAGAAACAGAGAAAAACATTTTTAAAAAAAGCCAAAGAGAGGATTAGTGAACTGGAAGAAATTTCAGAGGAAGATATCCAGAATAAATAACAGATGGAAAAAGGATGAAAAAATCTACAACAAAGGGTAAAAGACAAAGAAGATGCAACATAATTTGAATTCTAAAAGGAGAAGAGAAAGAAAAAAGAAAATAGAGTAAAAGTAATATGAGAATGATCCACAACTGAAGAAAAACATCAAGACACAGATTCAAAGATCCCTGCAAAGCTCAAGTAAGACAAATACAAAGAAATTCACAGCTAGGCACATCATAGAATCATATATGAAGAAAAGAATATTTTTAAAAATAAAAAACAGATTAACTTTAAAGGAGCAACAATAAACTGACAATGAAAGTCCAAAGACTTCAGATATTTTGAAAGTACTAAAAGAAAATTACTGCCCACCTAGAATTTTATTCGCAGTGAAAAATATCTCCCAATAATAAAGGTGAAATAAAGACATTTTCAGACAGACAAAAGGTGGGAGAATTCATTACATCCAATCTGCACTTAAACACTAATGAGTGCTCTTCAGGCAGGAGGAAAATATTGCATGAGGAAGACTGGAGAGTCATAAAAGAATAAATGGAAAGAGTAAATATGTAGACCAATTGAAATTATGTAATTGTCTGAAGCAGTAATAGTAACACTGGATACTAAAAAATGGTTTATAGGCCGGGCGCGGTGGCTCAAGCCTGTAATCCCAGCACTTTGGGAGGCCGAGGCGGGTGGATCATGAGGTCAAAAGATCGAGACCATCCTGGTCAACATGGTGGAACCCCGTCTCTACTAAAACTACAAAAAATTAGCTGGGCATGGTGGTGCGTGCCTGTAATCCCAGCTACTCAGGAGGCTGAGGCAGGAGAATTGCCTGAACCCAGGAGGCGGAGGTTGCGGTGAGCCGAGATCGCGCCATTGCACTCCAGCCTGGGTAACAAGAGTGAAACTCCCCTCCAAAAAAAAAAAAAAAAAAAGGTTTATATCAGTGGGAAGTATTTTGAGTGTATTCATGTGTAGTATTTTAAGTATTTCAAGTTGTATTATTAGAGTAGATGATAAAAATAATATTACATTTTAATAAGTCAAAGAAGTTGTAACTTCTGGGTACCATTGAAAAAAATACTGAAATGATGTTTAACTTCCAAATCAATACAGAGAAAAAAGGGAATACCTCCCTCCCCGAAAAAGAAGAATAATTCAGATAATCCAAAGTGGGACAAAGAAAGAAGAGAAAATGGACAGAATTAAGAAAAATCAGATTTAAATTAGATTAAGTGATTAAGTCTAAGTAGACAAAAGGCTCCAATTAGTAAACAGATATTATGAAATGAATTTTTAAAAATTCAAGTATTTGCTGTTTAGAAAAGATATCCTGAAATAAATTATGAGAGAAAAAATTATAATGGAAATCAGCATATATTTAGAACTCAGTGATATTAAAAATATACATACCCAAACTCATGGGGTGCAGCAAAAGTATACCTAGGCGGAAATCTAAAACATTAAATATTTACGTTAGAAAAGAAAAAAATCTGAAGGTTCATTAACTAAAGATCTAAAGAAATTTGAAGCGCAAAATAAGAGAAAATGAAAATAGCAGAATTTTATGAAATAAAAACAAACATATACTAGAAGAGATCAACAATATATTGCCTTTGAAACTCGAATTGATACCTATGACTTCAGCTGAAGCATCAGCTGTATTTCTGAATTTAGACCTTTTTATTTATTTATTTATTTTGCGGAGAATGTGTCCAGATTAATGCTTTCAGTCAGAGCTTACAGCAGAAGAGAATTATTCCTTATTATTTTCAACCCAGAGTTCTCCTCATACAGTGTCTTTTTTTTTTTTTGTCTATTTCAGAACAACCATGTGTAGCAAAGGAAGTGGAGAACAGCAAATCATGAGAGCTGTTGACGTGAGGATTGAGAGCAACCCAGTTCCTGGTGGCACGTACAGTGCCCTTTGTATTAAGGATGAAGGTGAGTGCCAGAGCCTTTTTAAAGGTGCTGGAGAATGTGCTCTTGGGGGTTGCTTTTAGATCAGTTTCTTTAGAAGAAAACCGTGAAATGAGGATTTACTAGACATGATTTATCAGGAAGTCTTCCAAAGAAAAGCCAATAGGGCGATGGGGAAGTGGACAAGACAGGGAAGGGGGTCACGCATCAGTGCGACATTAGGCAAAGTTCACAGTGGTGGTGAGGTGGTGGGTAACGTCGGCTCAGTGACTCAGGAAACCCCTGGAGGTAATATATGTATGTAACCACAGTTTTTCTGATTGGGGTGAGGGAGCTGGAGTATTGATACCACACCTATCAGTCATGGGTGAAGGATTGCTTCAGGAGATATAAATTCCCAGGCTCTTCTGTTTTTTGTGTGTGCATAGGCAAAAGGTCCCTGAAGCCTGAGTGCCACCCTCCAACAAAGAGGCAAAGGTGCCTACCCAGAGTCCCTGTGCATGGGAGTGGTAAAGGTATCTAGAGAATATGGACAGAGCCCTGGCAGCATCTCATACAGCCGCTGATGTTCAAAGCTTGCCCTTCGGTCTCTCTTCATATTGGACAGTACACTAAAAAAAAAAAAAAAAAATAGCCCAGGCGCGGTGGCTCACACCTGTAATGCCAGCACTTTGGGAGGCTGAGGCAGGCCGATCATCTGAGGTTGGGAGTTCGAGACCAGCCTGACCAACATGGAGAAACCCTGTCTCTACTAAAAATACAAAATTAGCCGGGCATCGTGGCGCATGCCTGTCATCCCAGCTACTTGGGAGGCTGAGGCAAGAGAATGGTTTGAACCCGGAAGGCAGAGGTTGTGGTGAGCCGAGATCGCACCATTGCACTTCAGCCTGGGCCACAAGAGCAAAACTTCAATTACATATATATTTTCTTTGTTTTCCAAAAAAAGAAATTTATAGGATTTAGGAAACTGCTCACAGTAAGGAAAATTCAAATTCCTATTGGGAAATCAGCTGAGTGATGAGGAGAAAACCATAAAGAAGCCTCCAGGGTAGCATTTTGTATGCACCAAAATAAGTGCACCTCTGTTATCAGAAACACGTGTGGTTGAAAAGGAATATTCATGTGAATGGGGGAGAGGGAAGCAAGCTCCTTACTCATCAGTCAAAGAAACGAGCACAGGTGCCTCTTGGCTGCACACTGGACTCATGGGGCTGGGCAGGGGGTGGTATTAACAAATACTGGTGCCTCAGTGCCAGCCCTAAAGATCCTGATTTAAATGTTCTGGCTTTTTCAAACCCCCCTGTGATATTAATGTGCAGCCCAGGTTGAGAACTCTTTCTGTAATGCAGTGTTCCCCAAACTCCCTGGTGACGTGAAACACCAGAAGAACTTGTTGAAAATCCAAATCCTCTGGCTGCAGCCCAGAAGCACCAAATCCTCATCTCTAAGAAAGGAATCAGAGGAGTTGGTAAAAGTAAGAGTCATGGTGAACCCTAAGGCTCTTCTATTCCAGGGTCCCTCTCTAGGAAGGGCTCTGCATCTGCTGGTTTCTATGGAGGGGTGTTGGGAGAGTCTCCTGCCATCATTGGTTCAATCAAGCAACTGAGAGATGTGACCTTGTTTTCAAGAAATTCAGGGAGAGCAGTATCTATGTTGTTTTTTCTTTAAACCTCCCTTCCCCCCCCACCACCCCACACACACAAGTAAATTTTTTTTTTTTTTTTGAGGCAGAGTCTCACTCTTGTTACCCAGGCTGCAGTGCATGGCATGATCTCAGGTCACTGCAACCTCCGCCTCCTGAGTTCAAGTGATTCTCGTGCCTCAGCCTCCCAAGTAGCTGGGACTACAGGCGTGTTCCACCATGCCCAGCTAATTTATTGTATTTTTAGTAGAGACAGGGTTTCACCATGTTGGCCAGGCTGGTCTTGAACTCCTAACCTCAGGCGATCCACCCCCCTCGGCCTCCCAACATGCTCGGGTTACAGGCATGAGCCACTGTACCTGGCCCACATTAGTAAATTTAAATAGTCTTTTAAATTCTGAACATAAGCAGAGAGTCACATAAACAGAAGGAGACAGAACAGAGTCAGAAGCAAAACAGGACAACCTTTTCCCTTCAGTCATGTCAAAGAAATAGGTAGGGCTTCTGAGTCTTATTTGTCTCTCCAATGAACAAGAGATATCAGTTAGCTTTTGCTAGCTGATATATCACCCCAAATTGTAGTGGTTTAAAACAGCCACTATTTATTTCGCTTACAGTTTTGTAAACCACCCATTTGGTTGCTTTTCTGCTGGTCTTGGTGGGACTCATTCGTAAGTCTGTGGTCACCTGCTGTTGGCTAGGTAGCCTGGCTCCGGGGAGTTGGCTGGCTGTTGGCTTGGGTGACAAGGGCAACTGAGACATGTGTTCCTCCTCACCCAACAGGCCAGCCTGGACTTTCCATCTCATAGACCATTAAGCAAGTTATATGTATGCAAGTCTGTGCCCCTTTTGCCCACAACTGTAGTGCATGAAGCCAGAGGCTGAGAACATCCATTCATGTCGTGTAGGGCACCAAAGTCAACGTCATGATGGTGACTCCAGATTTCAGTCATGGACAACTCAATGTTGATGACACATTGCACTCAAAGAACACATCGATTCAGTGATTCATTTTTATGCATATTCCTTCCAAAAATGTGTAACTGAATCTAATCACAAGGAAACATTAACCAAACTCAAATCAAAGAACATCCTACTCTTTTTTAAAAACATCAAGAATAAGAAAGGCTAAGTAACTGTTCTAGATTAAGATATACTATTAAAAGACTCGACAATGAAATGCAATTTGTGATCCTAGATTGTACCCTGAACTAGGAAACAATATCTATAATTGATGAAATTTGAATATGGTTTATGAGTTAAATAATAGTATTGTGTCAACATTTAAATTTTCTGATTTGGATAACTTTACAGCAGTTATGTAATAGAATACCCTTGTTTTTAGGAAATGCACACAAAGATTTTTAGGGACAAAGGGACAGCGTATCTACAACTTACTCTCCAATGATTCAAAAAAGAATTATAGATACATATATATCCATATTCACATATGTATGTATACACTGGTGTGTGTGTTTGTGTGTGTGTGTGGTGTGGAGGGAGGAAGAGAAGGAAGAGAATGATAAAGTAAACGGGGCAAAATGAAAACACATTGGTGACCCTGCATAAAGGGCGGGTTCCTTGCTTTTGTGTTTATGTCACTTTGAAATTATATAAAAATTTTAAATGTCTAAAAGTTCAGGCTGTAGCCAGACGTGGTGGCGCGTGCCTGTAATCTCAGCCACTCAGGAGGCTGAGGCATGAAAATCGCTTTAACCCAGGGGGTGGAGGTTGCAGTGAGCTGAGATCACGTCACTGCACTCCATCCTGGGCAACAGAGCAAGACCGTCTCAGAAAACAAACAAACAAACAAACAAACAAAACAAAACAAAACAAAAAGCTCAGGCCGGGCATGGTGGCTCATGCCTGTTATCCAGCACGTTGGGAGGCTAAGGCAGGAAGATAACTTGAGCCCAGAAGTTTCAGACCAGCCTGGGCAACACAGCAAGAGCCCATCTCTTCAAAAAATAAAACAATTAGCCGGGCATGCTGGTGCACCCTGTAGTCCCAGCTACTCTGAAGGCTGAGGCGAGAGGATCTCTGGACTCCAGGAGTTGAGGCTGCCGTGAGCTATGATCACGCCACTGCACTCCAGCCCGAGCAACAGAGTGGGACCCTAGCCCTCTCTCAAACAACAACAACAGCAAATGGTCTACATACGCCTCCAAAAACAGCAACAGCATCAGACTAAAATAAACCTAAAAAACAAATAACACTGAGTCATGGCGAGCCGGTTGGAGGGAGCGCGTTGGAATTGGAGGGTGCGGAGACCCGGCCCGGCGAGCCAGACGGCTCAGCAGCAAACTGTCCGGATGTGTCCAGAGGCAGAGTGTCTATGTTGTCGCCAGCTTCCGGGCTCCCTGAGCTCATGCCCACGTGTGAGCGGAGCAGGACAGCACGCTTTAGATGAGGCCTGTGCCGAGGCTCCCGTGACACCTGTTGGCGTGTGTGTGCACATTCCGTTTGAACAGAGCGGGCAGTGTGTGTGACTCCTCACTGTTGCAGTGCTCGGGGGCCCGGCGGCCCGGAGCAGCTCACCCCAGCCTAGCCTGGCTGCCCCTTGCCACCAAAGCAAGGCTGGACAGGAGCCTTGGTCAAGGGAGTCTTGGACAGCAGCCTTGATCGCCGGACAAGGGAGTCTGGACAGGGAGACGGGAGTCTTGGTCCTGCTGGGGCTGATTGGTGAGGAAGCTTCAGGTGAGCCGTGAAGAGGAGCCAGGAATGCCTGCTCAGATGGCATGAGGGCCACAGGGCTGTTTTCCTGAGGCTTAACGGAAAAGCAGGATGGATGCCCAAAGTCACTCAGAGAGAGTTCTATCCCTGTCCCTCTGCCTTTTCTCGTTTAGAAAGAGCATCTGAACGGCTCCCACAGGGTCCGCCCTTCCCAGCAGAGCTGCTGCTATTCCTCAGTAGAGCCTTTGTCGACAGCACAGTCAACAAGGGAAATCTGTTTGCCGGAGGAAGGTGCAGCGCCTTGGCAGAAGCAGAGGAGAACAGGCTGTGCCGGGAGGCTCCCACGTGAGTGTAGGTGAGGTCCAGCTCAGCAGACGCCCGTGCTGGATCCCTCCAAAGCTTGCCTCTGTCCCAGTGATGCTGCATGGTGCTGAGCTGCTTCTCTTTGGCAAGACTGGAAGGATGAAGAGGGCTAATTCCAAAAATGGCAGACATGTGCCTCATAAAGAGCCCAGAAGGAAAACAGAGCCTGCGGAATGTTCAGGCAGCTTCCTCCTGTGTTTCTTTATAGAAAGAAAGTTCATCGTGAATGTAGACTTTTCTCATTTTCCTTTCGGTATTTTGGTTTCACTGACAGTGAATTTCCAGCCCTGTGGTGATCTCACTTAAACTAATAAGTGAAGTTATTTTTAACCAACTGGATGCTGATGAAATCAGCTGCCTCCACTTGGCTTTTCTGGCTTTGCTTCTCTTGGCAGCTTGTCTGTGGGGTCTGCAGCTTGGGGTCTGGAGGACTTGATTTTTCCTCTCACCCTCTGTTGCCCCAAGAGGCTCCACTGGGTGTGTGCTTGTGTTTCTCCCCGTCTAAGACCTGCTTCCCTCTCCCCAGCTCCCTTCACCTTCTCAGTCCTGTCTTCCTCTTCCCCTGAATACTTTATGATTGCCTCTGTTGCCTTTCAAAACAGGAGTAAAATTATTCCCTTCCTTTATGTCATCAAGAGAGTCTTGGTGAATGATCAGGAATTTTTGAGAGTAGCTAATTTCCAGGTCTGCCTGGAGAAGGCCTGGTGTCTCTGGAATAACTCTGGGGAAGTTCTCCAGCTGTGATACCAGATTGGAACCGATCAATTGCATTACTTGGTACAGCTGATAGAGAACACTTAGTTCAGGGTCTCCCAGGGAGGCGTGAAAGCCTCTGAGCTCATTACCGCAAACCTGCTGTTGGTCATTTATTTGTTCATTTATTTGTCCAGGGTCAGGCAAAGTCCAATGCTCATTGTGGGTGCTTCAGATGGATGACACATAGGCAGATGGATAGATAGATAGATAGATAGATAGACAGATAGACAGATAACTCCTCCCCACTCTCAATGAGTTAACAGTATGCAGGATAGGTAAGAGATGAATATTTTTTCATGACACATAGGAGAAAGGCTATTAGGGAGGCTTCCTAAGCAGTGGCAGTGAGATGGATACATTGAGGGGACAATAGTAGGGAACGGAGGACAGGACATTGCAGACAGAACAGGGGTAGCAAGGGCCAGGAGCCTGAAGGTCCCAGTGGCTTTGGGAGACTAGCTCCGGGTGAGCCATTGTGCTGCAGCCCTGGGAGAGTCGGCCGGGTCAGCACAATCTCGGGGGCTTGAGTAGTTGTTGGGCAGCCCTGAGGTGGCTGCAGAGGGCAGCCCCAGTCATCCTTGTCACAGTTAGCAACGATGTCCCTCTCCTGCCACCCACATACGCAGGCCTGGGTGGGCATCAGGTCTTGTTTCCTCAGACCTGAGGTCTCCTGCTCCAAAAATGTGGGCTAGACCAGTCCTGATATGCCACAGCCAGTTTCCACGAATGCCAAGTGTCTGGGCAGCCAGGGAAGTGTTGCCAGCGGGTCTTTTGGCCCCAGAAGCAGGTATCTCTGTGATGTCTTTGTGGCCTGGGACCGTAGGCACCAACAACCCAGACAGACTTCTCCACTTCTGTGCTGCTCAGAAGAGCTGGGGCTGTGCTCTGGACCTGTCGGTGTGGTTAGATACTTGTGGTTTGGTTTTCTGGCATGTGGTAAATGTGAGGAGGAGTTCAAAGCCCTGCCTCGCAGACACATACATGAGTGCCCAGGGCTGGGTGCACCCAGGGACAACTTTATTCTTAAGCCTCTGCTGATCCATCGAGGGTCCACGTGGCCTCTGTGCATGGGCTTGGAGGTATCTACCTGTATGCTGTTACACAGCAGCTGCTGGAAAGGAAGAAGGAAACCATTGTAGAGTTCTCAGCTAGCATGCATTTTTTGAACATTTTCCGAAAATCGTTCTGGCTACTGGTGGTACAGTCCAATAGATCAGGAGCCCCCAAACTTGTCTTTCATGTAAAGTCCTCTAAGCCCCATGTTTATGACAAGAAAGTGAATCAGAGCTAAACCACGATGTTCTCAAAGGAAGCAACATCTGGAACACAGTAATAATGAACAGAGGTTAGAACCGTGGGCTCTATACCCACAATCCCTGGGTTTGAATCTGGGCTCTACCACTTACTTGTCTTGGGAAAAATATTAGAACCTATGACATAGAGTTGTCAAGAGGACAGAATAGGATAATACAAGTAAATCACTTAGCCTAGACCTCAATAAGTATGGGCCATGACTGTGATTAGTATCTAATGCCACATAACTCTAACACCATAACGTGATGATAATACTGTGGTTTCTTCACCTTGTGTTATGCTGTTTTCAATAAACCAACCCATAATTTCTTTCAACATAATTCACCAAAGTTTAATATGCACGTATATGTGTGTATACACGTATGTATGTATATAAAAAATGTATGCAGCTAATATGCATATAACCAAGTAATTCCATGCCTGGGTACTGACCCAAGAGAAGTATATGACCACCCAAAAATGTATGTTCACAGCAATTTTATCACAAAACCCCAAAACTAGAAGTGACCCAAATGTTCATCAATGGATGAATGGATCAAAAAATATGGTATATCCATACCATGGATTAGTATTTGGCAATAAAAAGAATGAAATATTAATACATGCAAAAACATTGATGAATCTCTATAACATTAAGCTCAATGAAAAAAGTCAAGCACAAAATGTACATACTGTATTATTCCATTTGAATGAAATTCCCCAGTGAGAGGAAGTAGCTCAATAGTTGCCTGGTGTAGTATGGAGTAGGGGAGGGCATCCAGGGCCAAGGGCAGGTAGAATATGGTTTATGAGAGTTGTTCTACACCTTGATTGTGGTGGTAGTGATACAACTGGATACGTTTAGCAAAATTGACTAAGCTGTACATTTTAAATTGATGAATTGTATTTGTATAAATGATACCTTAAAACACAAAAAAGAGAACAAGAAAAAAAATTATTGAGCAGCTTTACAGTTATATTCTATACCTCCAAAACTGTGCTTTTCCGAGTGTTCCCACAAATGTTATCTCATTTAATCAGTGAGGTAATACTGTAGGCAGGGTGTTATCGTTCTCTCTATTCAGATGAGGAAACTGAAGAACAGAGAGATTTGGTGCTTTGTTTCAAGTGACACAGCTCCTGGGAGGTGCAGATGAGACCTCTCGCCCATGCGCCTTCCTGTGCCTGTCCCCACCCCTCCCAAGTCCCAGGATCCAGTTAAACCTGATGCAAACATCTCCACCACTTTTTTTGACCCTGAGGCCGCAGTTCTAACTGTGGGCTTTGCTTCAGATTGCCCACAGACTTCAGGAGGAAAATAGTAATAGCTAACACCTGCTAGAGTGCCCTGTGTTCACGCATTTAATCCCCACGACACTGCAGGAATTGATTGTTATTTAAATTTTACGGATGAGTAACTGAGGCACAACAAAGTTACTTGTCCAAAGCGAGTAGGGGAGCAGGGACTCAGACCCTGCAGGCTTTTTGCTTTTTGAGATGCTCCTTTCTTCTTACTCTTGAATTTCTTACCTTCACAGGCACTGCTGTTTGGGCTGGGATGTGTGATGCTCATGTTAGGGTGTCCTGCCTTCCAGTTTGCCCAGGACAGTTCTTTTTTATGCTGGTAATTATTAACCAGGGTCCCACTCATTTTCAAAAGTGTCCTTATATGGATGATAAACTATACGTTCAGCCTACCCTGTTGACTTGGAAGGAAACTCCCCTAGGGAGCCCTGCTTACCAAAAGGAGAGAGTGTGAGAATGGTAGCGTAGTTACTTGTGGATCTGTGCTTTCCCCTGCTCTCTACAGAAGTTCTTTTTTGTTAAAACGAAGTTAACCTGACAGATCCAGAGACACAGCCCTTGTCTGTCCAGGCAAGGGGAACCTTCCAGCAAATCACCATTGAAAATTAAACTGATTCTTTGCTGCATTCATGGACCGTAGCCCAACCCCAAGAATCCATCAGTAATCCTCTGTGTTCCCAACTCTGCTGGCCTCTTACCTTGAACCAAGCCTCTACCACTGACTGTTATCGCCGTGTCAATAGCAGACAAATACAGGCCCGTAGCTGGTTTTATCTTTTTATGAGCATTTTGTTTTTCCCCTTTTCATGGCCCCAGGTGGCATGCAATTCCAATTTAGCCATGGTGTGGTTGACTTTATTTGGTTTAAGGACAGTGGGTATTCAGTTACCATCATTACTTCAAAATCCATTCAGAGCCATTCAAAAGACCATCAGTCTCCAGCTATTTATATGGGAAATGGAACTCGTTTTTATTCAGGACCTTATTAAGTCCCAGGCATGTGGCAAGCACTGGGCAAGGCATAAGTTGATTAAATTCTAGTAACAATTCTATAAGTGTCATTAGCTCCACTTTTACGTTATAGTAGATTATATATATAATAGTTATAATAGATTTTCTATTACAAATGTGAATATGTGGTTATTTTACTGGAAAGTATGAAGGAAATTAAGGTCTCTCATAATCAGTCCCTAATATAAGTATTTTAGCATTAGTCTTTTTCTGTTTCCTGCATGTTTTATTTAGTTTACTAAATTAGGATTATATGAACAACATACAATATTGCATTCTGGCTTTTTTCGTTTATATTGATATAGATCTATATTTCTCCGTGACATTGAACATGCTTCAAAGGGTGACTTTTAATGGCTATAATAATCCATCATGTGAATGTACTAATATAAATTAAACATTCTCCTGTTATTAGACGTGTTGGCAATTCCATGGATTTCACTATAATAAATACCATGATTGAATATCTTCATGCATATATCTTTTATCCTTGGGAGAGCTTGTGAATAATTTTCAACCGCTTATACCTCATGCTGAACAAATTACAGATTTTCTGAGGGGAGATATTTTTTTAAATTAACTTAGTTAATTAAGGTATAATTTACATCAGCAAAATGCACAGATCTAAAGTTGACAAGTTTTGACAAATGTATACCTGTGTAATCAACACCTAATCATGATATAGAACATTTCCTTCACCCCAGAAAGTTCCCTGGAGCCCTTTTCCAATAATCTTCTGCCCCTCCCTACTCCAGGAGAGCCAGAGGCCATCTCTGTTCTGATTTTTATCACTATATATTGGTTTTGCCTGTTTTGGAGGGTAGGTTTTTGATCTAGAGCAGCAACTCTCAAAGGATGGTCCTTGTGCCAGCAGTCTTAATGTTACTTGGGAACTTTCAAGAAATACAAATTTGGGGGCCTCAACTACAGAGTCGAAAACTCAAAAGGAGGGCCAGGTGTGTTTTTACAAACCTTCCAGGTGATTCTGATGCATGTCCACCTTTGGGAGCCACTGATGTAGAGAATGTAAGAACTAGCTATTCTTGGGCAGGACAGTGCTGGTTGTGTGTTGTGGAGTCGGTGGGAGGGAGCTGGCAGGGGGCCCTAAAGACACATAGCTTAGGTAACAGCAAAAGGAAGAGGAAAGGTCAAGCATTTGCTTCAGAATTTTTACGTTTTAGGTTTGCAAAGGAATAATGGAGTTTTGCAGGCTTTTCTTTAAAATTTCCAAGGTCAAGATGAAAGTCAACAATTTCTCAAAATAATCAACTTTTGTATGATTTCTAAACTCTTTGTGGAAATACTGGTTATCAGAAGCTCTAATTGGCAGGCAAATATGCCCTTTTAAATTGAAAAATGAGTCAAACAGATGTGCTTATGAATAAACATTTGATTGATAGACAAGATCTTTTATAAAATCATCTTTTCTTGGAAGGAAAAATAATAGATATATCCTTTAATGTTGAAATGGTTGAAATGCTGGTCTTAAATCTGTGTTTACAAACCACAATTTCAATCTACAGAAGAATCAAGAAGCAGTATTAAGACTGTTAGTACACTTACCAAATGTAAGTTTCCCTAGAGAGGATAATAGGGTCCAGGTATATAGTCGGCTGTTTTCCATAGCTCCCTTGTGAGGTTCAAGGTGGGAAGAGGAGTGAAAGGAACTGAGTCAAGTTGCGCCTGGATATGAGTGGTGTTTTTGCCATGCACTTGGTCGTGTGAACGCACAGCACTGTTGCACTGGAGCTTCTGAATCACCCCAGCTCAGAACTGTGTTTCCTGTCTTGAACGTTTGCAGGAAATCCAGAAACGTATGGTATATGTACCTAGAATCTCAGCAGCTCTACCGTGGTTTTCCTGAGCCAGTTTCTAGCCTGTGTCATTTTGAAAATTAACTCTGAAGGAGAAGATCTCATGAGTCTGGTGGGATCTGAGTTGAGCCTGAAGTTCCTTTTTCTCTGCTTCCAAAACAGTTTCCCTGCTCCTGGATTTTCCTTCCAAGGAGCTGGTGTTGTGTTCCTTAGATAGATTTATGTGAGACTGAAAGTATTAATCAGTCCTTTCATAGTGTTTGCTGAAGAGCCTTCCGGTTTCTCCGAACCAGATCCTTGAGGAGGAAAAAAGTGGGGCATCCAGCGTGAGTCATGGGCAGCTGAGGAAGGCAGAAGGGCCAAGCCTTTTGCCTGGGAGATACCAGCTGGAATTTGGTCCAGCCTGACTTGACTGACTTGGATAATTCTGGTTCATTCTTCACTTATTCTCCCCTACACACCCTGCGGAGGGAGCCCCTGGGTTTGTGGCAAGGGTTTCAGATGACTACTTGTCCCAACTTACCTTATAGGTTAAATAAGCACTTGATCTCCTAGGCTCCGAGAGTCAAGGTAGTTTTGGTCAAAATGTGTTACTCTGTGCTGTCGTCCTGAAGTATAGCCACACACTTCTTCATTCAAAATCTCTCTCATATGAAAGGATATGCAGAGCAATGAGTGTCTTTAAGAAAATGCTACCAAACTACAAACTGCGAGGCCAGTCAGGGAGGTTTAAAGCACAAATCGGATTTTTTATTTTCATCATTTCTCAGCCTACCATCTTTTAAGCAATATGCTTCTTAGGTAACTTGATTACATATGGACTAAAGGAAAATAACCTGTAGAATTAGAAGAGGAAATTTGAATTTGATTTTTTTTAATTGCGACATCACTTTGATGCATCAGGTCCTCTACTAGAGGTTTAGCCCAAAGAATAAGATAGGTACAAAAATGTGCATATGAGACTGTTCCTGGAAGCATTGTTTTAACAGTGAAAAATTGGAATCAATATAAATGTCTGTGTAATGATTCAATAATGTGTGCTACCAAAGAGTAAGGTAGATTTTAGTACTAATGTGGAAAGAGCTGTAATATTTAAAAAAAAAAAAAAAAAAAAAAAAGACTTTGGTTTCTGACCCAGCATGCCAGGAGTTTGGAAGTTACTGCTCCATCATAACAAATAAAAAGCTGAACAAATGGACACATTCATAGCTCTTCTTAGATCCATCAGCAAAGTGAGGTTACAGGGCAAATGGCTGTCTCTAGAATTGAAGACACAGGTGAAAACAGAGAATCACAAATTACCTAAGCAGAGCGATCGGAAGAAACCAATGCCAGAGTAGGAAAACCTAAACTGTAATTGATGAACTTCTGGAAGCTCAGTGTGGACAAGTTTATGAGTTAAAAACTCCAGGGGGACCCAGTCATCAAGGGAACCCATGCTTTTGGAAGTTTTACTTCCAAGGGCTCTATCAGGTCCTTACAGAAAATATCAGAGAAAAATCTTGTCCTTCCAGCAGGGAGAGAGGAAAAGGAACCATTTGAAATACCCCAGAATATTCTGTTCTTTTTTTTTTTTTTTGTAAACAGGACATTGTCCAAATATTCTGTCCTTAACAAGGATTGTGGTCAGCAAAAAATATTTTATCAGAGTCTAACCAACGGAGGGGAGGGAAATTCCCAGCTCCAGCTCCCTGTAGCCATCCTCTCTCACCTAGACGGGAGGGGAAAAATGAGGAGCACCAATGAAGTTCACAGTCCAGGGACACAGGCTTACAAAGGCCAAGACCTAGTCATAGGACTATAGAACACTTCCTCCCCCTCCACACCTTCCTAACCCACTACCAAAGGCCTGTTTACCACAGTTGCTTTTGCCCAGTATATCATGTCCACTTTTTAACATAACTACAAGGCAATCGAAAAGATGAAAGATGCAGTTTAAAGACAGTGAAAACAAGCATCAGAACTAGACTCAGATATGGCAGGGACATTGAAGTTATCAGACCAGGAATTTAAAAATCCTACAGTGACTGTGCTCAGGGCATTAATGGGAGAATTAGATGACATACAAGAACAGAAGGGTATTAGACAGGTGACAATTCTAAGAAAGAATCAAAAAGAAATGTGAGTGATCAAGAGCACTGTAACAGAAATGAAAAATGCCTTTGATGGGCTCATCAGTAGACTGGACATAGCTGAGGAGAAAATCTCTGAGGTTGAGGATATGTCAATAGAAACTTCCAAAAACTGAAAACAAGGAGAAATAAAAGATAAAAAAGAGGACAGAATATCAAAGAACTATGGGATAGTACAAAAACTGTAACATACACATAATGAAAGTATCAGAAGGAGAAGGAAGAAAGGAACAGAAGCAATATTTGAAACCATAATGACCAAGAATTTCTTCAAATTAATGTCAACCAACCAACCGCAGATCCGGGGAACTCAGAGAACACCAAATAGGATAAATACCCAAAAAACTACACCCTGACATATCATTAACAAACTACAAAAAATTAAAGATAAATTTAAAATGTTGAAAGAATCTAGAGGAAAAAACCTACCTTATCTATAGAGGAGCAAAAGTAAGAATTATATGTAGTTTCTCCACTGAAACCATGCAAGAAAGAAGAGAGTATAAGGCCAGGTATGGTGGCTCACGCTTTTAATCTCAGCACTTTAGGAGGCTGAGGCAGGCAGATTATCTGAGATCAGGAGTTCAAGACCAGCCTGGCCAACATGGTGAAACCATGTCTCTAGTAAAAATACAAAAAAATTAGCAGGGTGTAATGGTGGGTGCCTGTAATCCCAGCTACTTGGGAGGCTGAGGCGGGGGAATCACTTAAACCTGGGAGGTAGAGGTTGCAGTGAGCTGAGATCATGCCACTGCCCTCCAGCCTGGGCAATAAGAAAGAGACTCCATCTAAAAAAAAACAAAAAAAGAAAGTAAAGAAAGAAGAAGAAGAGGAAGAGGAAAATGTAGTAAAATATTTAAAGTGTTAAGAGGAAAAAAACCCCATAACCTAGAATTGTATGCCCTAAGAAATTGCCATTCAAAAGTGAAAGAGAAATAAAGACTTTCTCAGACAAACAAAAAATGAAAGAATTTGTTGCCAACAGACCTGCCTTGCAAGAAATGTTAAAAGAAGTTCTTTAGGGAGCAGGAGAATGATATAGGTCAGAAACTCAGACCTATGTAAATAAAGGAAGAACATCAGAGAATAAATAAGTGAAGGTAAAATAAAACTTATTTTTTGTATTCTTAGCAATCAGAGAGATAATAGTTTTTACAAAATAACAGCAGCAATTCAATAGTGAACTGAATGACAGCAATGATACAGGGGACATGAGGGAGGAATTAGGCATATTTTGTTATTATAAGGTATTTGCACTACCTGTGAAACGTAGTATAGTGTTATTTGAAAGTAGAGTTAGATTTGTAAATGTACATTGCAACCATCAGGGCAACCACTAAAAAAGGGAAAAAATAAAAATTTTAAAAACAGATATAATTGATATGCGAAGAATGGAAAGAAAATGGAAATATATAAAATGCTCAGTTAAAACTATAAAAGACATAAAAAACATGGAAGACAAAAATAGTAACAGAAAACAGGGTAACAAATAGAAAGCAATAACAATTATAGTGATTATCCAGTTATATCAATGACTACTTTAAACATCAATAGTCTAGATACACTAATTAAAAGACAGGTATTATCAGAGTGTTAAAAAACAAGACCCAACTATATGTTGTATATAAGAAACCCACTGTAAGTATAAAGACACTTATAGATAAAAAGTAAAGGGATGGAGAAAGATATACCATGCTAACACTAATCAAAATAAAGTGGGAATAGCTATCCTAGTTTTAGACAAAGCAGACTTCAGATAAGGAAAAGTTATCAGGGATAAAGACGAGCATCATGTAATGGTAAAGTGGTCAATATTCTAAGAAGACATAACCATCTTTAATGTATATGTGCCTAACAACAGGATACCAAAATGCATGAGGAAAAACTGATAGAACTGCAAGGAGAAATAGATGAATCCACTGTTGTCATTGGAGATTTAAACACCCCTCTATCAGAAATGGACAGATCTGGCAGGCAGATCAGCAAGCACATAGTTGAACTTGACAGCACCATTAGTTAACTAGATATAGTTAACATATTTAGACTATTTTATCTGATTACACATTCTTCCCAGGCTCACATGGAACATTTATTAAGACTGACCACATCCTGGGCCATAAAGCACAAATTAGCAAATTTTAAAGAATATAAATATGACATCTCTCTCAGACCACAGTGGAATTAAGGATGAAATCAATAAGAGAAAGATAGCTGGAAAATCCCAAAGTCCTTGGAGATTAAACAACACATTTTTTAAATAATTCGTGGGTCAAAAAAGATATCTCAAGATAATTTTAAAATATTTTTAGCCACATGAAAATGAAATTTTTTTTTCTTTTTTTTGAGTTGGAGTCTTACTCTGTCACCCAGGCTGGAGTGCAATGATGCAATCTCAGCTCACTACAACCTCTGCCTCCCAGGTTCAAGTAATTCTCCTGCCTCAGCCTCCCAAGTAGCTGGGATTACAAGTGTGTGCTGCCACACCCAGCTAATTTATTTTTGTATTTTTGGTAGAGATGAGGTTTCACCACATTGGCCTGGTCTCAAACTCCTGAACTCAGGTGATCTGCCCACCTCAGCCTCCCAAAGTGCTGGGATTACAGGCGTGAGTCACCACACCTGGAGAAAATACTTTTTAAAAGGTGCGCGAAGCAGTGCTTAGAGGCGAACTTACAGCATTGAATACATATATTAGAAAAAAAAAGAAAAATATAAAATCAACCATCTTAGCCTCCACCTTAGAAAACTCAAAAAAAGAAAAAAATAGCAAGTTAAATCTAAATTAAGCAGAAGAAAAGAAATACAATATTCATTGCCTAGCAGAAGGGATATATTTTGAGAAATATGTTGGTAGGTGAATAAGAAAATAAAATAAAAGGTCTATAGATTGTGAAGGACCAACTGAAACTGTCTTTGCAGATAACATGATTGTCTATGTAGAAAATCTTAAAGAATCAACAAAAAACTGGAACTAAGAAGCAATTGTAATAACAAACCTGCACTTTCTGCACATGTATCCCAGAACTTAAAGTACAATAAAAAATAACAATAATAAACAATTATAGCAGGATTGCAGGATACAAGGTTAATGTACAAAAGTTAACCACTTTCCTATGTACCAGCAATTAAATAGTGACATTTTAAATTAAAAACACATTGCCAGTTTGGTGCAGTGGCTCATGCCTGTATCTCCAGACTATGGAAGGCCAAGGTGGGAGGATCACTTAAACCCAGGAAGTCGAGGCTGCAGAGAGCCGTGATCGCACACTGCACTCCAGCCTGGGTGACAGAGTGAGACCCTGTCTAAAGAAAAAAAAGCCAAAAAGCACCACATTACCGTTTACATTAGCACCCCAAGAAAAAATGAAATTCTTAGATATAAATCTAACAAATTATGTACAAGAGCTATAGATCTAGATGAAGAAAACTATAAAACTCTGGTGAAATATATCAAAGAAGAACTAAATAAATGAAGAGATAGTCTATGTTCATGGATTGTGAAGATGCCAGTTTTTCCCATAGATTGAATACAACCCCAATAAAAGTCCCAGCAAGTTATCTTTATGGATATTAGCCCATTTGTGCCAAGTGTCTCATTGTTGGAATGCTAAGCTTGTGGGAATTATTAATATTCTGCTGCTCAAGGTCATTGCCAAGGTATGATTTTTCACACAGAAAAAAATTGCAACCTCTGGCACAAATGGGTTAACAAAGTCTGCAGTTGTTTATATGGAGAGATAAGAGACCCAGAATAACCAATTAAATATTGAAGAAGGAAAACAAAGTCAAAGGGTTGAACTTTTTGGACTTGAAGATATCTGTAAAGCTATAGCAATCAAGATAGTGTGGTATTGGTGAAAGAGCTGACAAATATCACTGGAATAGAATAGAGAGCCCAGGAATAGACCCACAAAATACAGTTAATTGATCTTTGACTAAGGAGAAAAGGCAATACAATGAAGCAAAGATAGTCTCTTTTACATAACTGCTGGAACAATTGGATATCCACATACAAAAACAATTATTTAGACACAGACCTTACACCCTTCACAAAAGTTAATCTAGGATAGACCATAGACCTAAACGTAAAACACAAAACCATAAGACTGCTAGAAATTATCCTAGGAGAAAACCAAAATGACACTGGGTATCCCAATGACTTCTTAGACCAAAGGCATGATGCATGAAAGAAATAATTGGTAAGCTGGGGTTCATTAAAATTTAAAACTTCAGTTCTGCAAAAGACAATGTCTAGAGAATACAATGAGTCACAGACTTGGGAAAATGTTTGCAATCCAGAATACAAACCAATAAATCCTAGCAAGGATGCGGAGCAACAGGAATACCCGTTATTACTGGTGGGAATGCAAAATGGTACAGCCATTTTGGAAGACAGTTGGGCAGCTCTTACAAAACTAAACATACTCTTTCTATACAACCCAGCAGTCAGGCTCTTTGGTATTTACCCAAATGAACCAGAAGCTAATATCCACACAAAAACCTATAAATGGATGGGTATAGCAGCTTTATTCATAGTTGCCAAAACTCAGAAGCAACCAAGATGTCCTTCAGTAGGTGAATAAACTGTGATACATCCAGACAAAGGAATAGTATTCAGTGCTAAAAATAAATTAGCTCACAAGCCATAAGAAGACATGGAGGAACCATAATTGCATGTTACTAAGAGAAAGAAGCCAATCTGAAAAGGCTACGTGCTATGATTCCAACTATGTGAATTCTGGAAAAGGCAAACTATGGAGACAGTAAAAGATCAGTGTTTGCAATCTTTAGGGAGGAGGAAGGTAGAGATGAGCAGAGCCCAGAGGACTTTGGGGCAGTGCAGCTATTCTGTATGATGCTATAATGGTGGGTATATGTCATTGTGCCTTTGTCAAAGCCCATAGAATGTACAACGCCAAGAGTAAATTATGACGACCTTGAGGTAAATTACGGACTTTGGGTGATAATGAGGTGTCAGTGGACTTTCATCAGTTGTCACAGATGGACCACTTTGGTGCAGAATCTTAACAGTGGGAGAAGTTGTGTGTGTGGAAGCCGGGGGTGTAGGGGAACTCTGTACTTCCTGCTTAACTTGGATGTGAACCTAAAAAATGCTTTGTCATTTTTTTTCAGCAGGGCACTCAATAATACATATGATATAAATCCCATTTATGCTAAAAAAAAAAAATCACAGAAGTGTGTGTGTGTGTGTGTGTGTGTGTGTGTGTGTGTGTGTGTGTGTGTGTGACTTTTATATATACCGAACTGGTAACGGTGTTGCTGCTGGTGTTGAGGGTGGGGGAGTGGGGAGTACCCTCTGCTGTACTCTATGTCTGTAACATTTCACCTTTGTCAGAGTTCCAGTTCGCTTATCAAAATATGGCAAAAAGGAGCTTGCTGGTAGGCATGTATCTCCAGACCCTCCTTTCAAGGAGACATTAGAAGGTAACATTGTCTGACAATTTAAAAATGCAAAGCTTGTAGCACTTTGTATCTCATTTATTCACTCCACAAGTATTTTTGAGTGCCTCTTCTGTTCCTGGCCTTCTGCCAGGCCTTGAAGTTGCCAGAGGGACCAAGAAACAGCCCCTGTGATCACCGTTGAGGGTGGCAGGGGAGAGCTGTGTTTTAAGTCTGTTTTCTCATAGGCTGAAAAAGTTCCGCACAGTTTGAAAAAGCTGACTGTGATTCCTTCTCCCCAGAGAGGCCGTGTGGAGACCCGCCTTCCTTCCCACACACCATCCTGCAGGGCCGCACCGGCTTGGAGATGGGGGATGAACTGCTGTACGTGTGCGCCCCAGGCCACATCATAGGCCACCAGGAGACCGCCTTCACCTTGCTATGTAACAGCTGCGGGGAGTGGTACGGCTTGGTGCAGGCCTGCGGGAAAGGTAAGCAGCCCAGGGATAGGCCACCTTCGCGTGCCCACACAGTGCTGGCAGAGGGCTCCGCTGCGGCTGGCTGCATGCAGTGGACTCTTCTCACCAAGGTGCCTTTGAAAAGAGGCTTTCAGACCTTTCTGCTGAGCTCTGGACCTGGCAACATCTCCCCTTGGGGATTCCTGTAGCATTTCAAATGCGCATCTCAGCTCTTCATCTTCCATGCTGAGAGAAAAGTGTTCCCAAGTTAAAATCCCCACTTCTTCTCTAAGTACAGAGTTGACCCTGGGTTAACGTCCTAGTTTATTTCCCTGGAAACCTGGTGGCGATGGAATATCCGCTGTGGTACAAAGCAGCATTGCTTCTGGTGAAAATGAGCCCCAGTTGGTAAGCTAAGCTGGGAGCACTATGATGAATACATGTCAGGAAGCCTGGCTCCGAGATGCCCTGAGGATGGTGATTCCTTTGTCTGGGCAAGACCTTTATAGGGACTCTGAGAAATATTCTTTGGGTTGTTGCAAGACATTCGGACTCTTGTGGGATATGAGGCTTCCAAGCACCATCGATCCACACCACACATGTGAGTTCTGATCCACCTGAGCAATCTTGGGAGGGAAGCAGGGCTGGTAAGGGGTGGAGCAAGGAGACCAACTTCAGGACAGCTGTATGGAACCGCTGCAAGGGCCGTTCCCACGGATGAGACTTGCTTGCTGCTTCCAGGCTGCCTCACTCTATGCCCTGGCCTGGAGCTTTCTGAATGCCAGGTGTGATCTGTGGAGTCTGAATAGTTAGTTGAGACTAAAAAGAGTCCTAGTGGACCCTGAGTTCCCCAAACCTGATCTGATTTCCCCAGATGTTCCCATTCCATCAACATCACATTTCTGGGAATCCTAGGTTACCGCAGCCTCCTTAACTCCTGCTGCCGAACCCCTTGGGAATTTTTCCAGCAGCAGAAATCCCTGTGTCCAGCCATAGCCAGGCCTGGCCTCCCCAGCCCAGCAGGAACACAGAAGCCAGCAGGCGACAGGGGCAGCCCCATGGCTAACCTGTCTTGCGACTCCTATACCTTGCACCTCATGCCAGACCCTGAATTGTTCCCTGGTCTCACAGTGCTCCTCTCACTCCAAGACTTTTTCAAGGACCCCCTCCCTGACCTCTCATGGCATCTGGGTACCCAGTGGAGGCTGGTTCTATAGAGGGAAATAACTCCAGCACCATGATGTTACTGAATTTGTAGGACAGTTTGTCCCTGGAATGTCTTGCAGATCCCACGAGGGAACTCAGATGAGACCTAGGGTGCTGTCACACCTGTGAGGTTCATTCGTGTTGTTGCCTGAAGCTGTGGTTTCACTGCTAGTATAGTCTTCACTGCTATTTACTATCGACAGTGTAAATACACCACTATTTATTTATCCAATTTGCTGTCAGTGGACATTTGGCTTATTTTCACTTTGTGGCCGTCACAAACTCTGCTGCTGTGATTGTCCTCAGCCTCCTTTGGCTCCCACGTGAACACATTTCGGTTGGTTCCTAGCAGTGGAATTGCGGTGCGCCCCCCCCACCATGGGGTATGTGTGTGTTCAGCTGCAGCTCATGCTGCCAGAGTTCTCTAAAGTATGTGACCAGTCTACGCGCCCAGGAGCTGTGTCTGAGAGTCTTTGTCGTTCAGCACCTCATCAGCTTCACGACTGCCAGTCTGGTGACTGCTCTGTGGTGACTTGTCGTCGTAATATACATTTCTCAGATAATAGTGAGGCCCAGCACTTCTCACATGTTAATAGGGCAGTAGAATTTCTTTATGTAAAATGTCCAGGAATTTTCCCCATTTTTCTAATCGAGCTGAATTTGATTATTTACATATAGAATTTTTTACATGAAATGTTCACAATTAACGTGTGGCAAGTATTTTGTCTCATTCTGTGCCTTATCTTTTTACACTTGCACTGTCTTTTAATGAATTGGTTTTGTTGTTTTCTATTTCACTACTGTTCAAATTCTTCGTGGACTATTACACATTTTTTTCTAGTCATTAGCCGATTAATACTTCAGTAAAATGCAAGAAAAATGAATTAATATAAAATAAAATAGATTCCAAATAGAAACACAATTTTTGTTAAATAGACATAAAATTCCCTTGTCATATTGTTGCAAAAAGTTTCTAAAAACTTTTTGGGTGGTTTTTACTTGCCTCGTCGCATACTTAATAACAAGTTACAGACAGGGACAAGTGCTGAAAGCACAATCTGAGCCATTTTCTAGAACTTTCCTCATCTTTCTTCTGTTGCTGTTGCTCTGTGCCAGGCAGGAGCTACTTGCCAATTTTGATCATTCACCTGCCCAAGAAAATCAGAGATAAGCCCTGAGCTTCCTGTCTGTCCAGCACGTCACCCTGAAGCAGGCCCATGCTCACCCTGCGTTGTTAATGTCCCAGTGAGGTGCTGAAGTTGTGCCATCTCGTGAGCCACACCCACAGCCAGATGGGTTGTTTGCTAACCCTAGTCCAGTGAGCACTAAATGCAGGTTTTGTGGGTCCAAATGATGTTTATGTTCCCACTGCCATGCAGTTGTTAAAGCTTTCAGCTGCTGGGCAGGAGTTCTGGTTTATACACTTGGGCTGGATATACAGATTGTTTAGTGACTGTGGATTTAACATTTAAGCTATCTGTGTCATTGTAAGAGAGAGAGAGAGAGTGTGTGTGTGTGTGTATGTGTGTGTGTATGTGTGTGTTACAAGAGTATCTTCAGATATTTCACTCCATTCAGCACATTAATTTTTTTGAATGCACATCAACATGTTTGATTAGGGAATTGCTTTAAATTGGAGAAAGGTCAACTTGGTGGGGGAGTGAGTCAAACACGGGTTTTGGAATTGGACCCATCTGGGTTTGGATAATCACTCTTCCTTGTACTGGCTGATCTGTGGATCCATTCATTCATTCCACATCCCATCATTTGGCAGGATCCTAGGTGCTGTGCGTACAAGCTGAGTAAACAGTATCTCAACCCTAAAGGAAACTCCAGTAAACTGGATGTCTCAAAGACACAGAAAAGCAGTAGGTGAAGAGATAGAGACTGGGAAATTGGAAAGTGAGGTGTCACAGAAGGTGGCATTTTAGAGGAAGTGTGTTTCCAGCTGGAGGAAGTGCTCAGTAAACACAGAGGCTGTAGAAAACAAGTAAATGAAAGCTAACATGTGTGCACCGCTTCACCGTGTGAAGGAGGTTCTGGCAGCCTTGTGTTTTCAGTGTATACGTGGGGGGTGGGGGATGCACACATATATATATATAATATATATATTTATATAAAAATATATATTTTAAAAATACATATATATATATATATATGTATTTTTTTTTTTTTGAGACAGAATCTCACTCTGTCACCCAGGCTGGAGTGCAGTGACTCCATCTCAGCTCGCTGCAACCTCTGCCTCCCGGGTTCAAGCAATTCTCCTGCCTCAGCCTTCTGAGTAGCTGGGATTACAGGTGCCTGCCACCACCCCCAGCTAATTTTTGTATTTTTTAGTGGAGACAGGGTTTCGTCATGTTGACCAGACTGGTGTTGAACTCCTGAGCTCAGGCAATCCACCCACCTCATCTCCCAAAGTGCTGGGATTACAGGCGTGAGCCACTGTGCCCAGCCCATAGTACCCATATTTTAAAAATAGATACTAATTATCACAGAGATACCTTAGAGATGAGGTTCCTGTGAGTACATCATTTAAACAGAACTTATAAAATAGTACGGGGGTCAGTAAATGTTCATTCTCTTTCACCTACATGCTGATCAACGAGAGCATTCAGGCTCTTTCACCTAAGGTATGTAAAGGGATTTGTGCCTGACACTGGCTGCTGGCCTCCTCGGGTATAATTAACTCTAGCCCCTGTTGCCATGAATAACTAAAGGCAGCCTGTGGTTTCAACTGTCTGCGACTTGAGTGAGAAGTTAGTCTCTGCCAGCAGGCTTCTCCGATCCTGGAGCCCGGCGCTGGTCTTTCCAGAAAGGCATGGCCAGTGCGGCTTTCGGTCTTGATAGAGACCCAAGCAGCTGGTAGCTTTCTAGTGTGTGGCACGCGTACCTGGTGGGTAGCAAGAGGTGAGGGAGTGGATGGTGTAGAGGGTCCCTCAGCCACATGCCACCCAGGCTGTGTTCACAAGCAACGCTCCAGCCTTAAGTGGTGGTGATGCAGTCTCTCACTTAACCAAAGGGACTTTTATCTTGACCATTAAATGGGCTAAGACTTACCTGCCATTTTCTCCTGCTGCTTGTTGGTACTTCTCTAGGTCTGGCCCCTAGAGTTCAGGTCTGGTTCGGGCCATTTAGTCTTCCATCCTCCTGTCCAAATCCACACATCCACTTCTTGGTTTTCAGCAAACTGTTTCCCGGTTTGGCAACAGGAAATGTCTGTCATGCCCTCTCTAATGTACTCAGTATCCAACTAAAATTGGTTGTTGCCCTAATTACAGAAAAGTCCTGATGCGGCTGGACATGGTGGCTCCCACCTATAATCCTAGCACTTTGGGAGGCCGCGGTGGGCAGATCACCTGAAGTTGGGAGTTTGAGACCAGCCTGACCAACACGGAGAAACCCCATCTCTACTAAAAATACAAAATTAGCAGGGCGTGGTGGTGCATGCCTTCAAACTCAGTTGCTCAGGAGGCCGAGGCAAGAGAATCGTTTGAACCTGGGAGGTAGACGTTTCGGTGAGCCAAGATCGTGCCATTGCACTCCAGCCCAGGCAACAAGAGCAAAACTTCACTCAAAAAAAAACAAAGTCCTGATGCTTTGCTCCGTAAGCACGCATGCAGCAGACTGTGCGCTAGGTGCGTTTTCCTTCAGGCCCCTTATTATGCCAAGTCCCTATCTCTCTTCAAGGCCATGTTTTCTCCTTGGACAGTTGCATCCTACAACAGTCTCTGATCTCCCAGCACTCCAAATGGCCACCCCTGGCCACATGCTGTCAGTGTTGGTCTTTCTAAGAGGCCCTCATGGTCCTCCGGGCATGCTCACCCCTTTCCCAGCCTGGCCTCATGCTGCCTTCAATACCTCTGCTCTCTCCTAACCTCAGGGCTCAGTGGCTCCATGGCCTCCACTCCTGGTTCCAGGTGTGGCAGTTGATCCTCTTTTTGTGACTGAGGTGAGAGAGAACAGCTGTTGGCAAGAGTAGCCTAACAGAGACGACCCAGAAAGTGAGAGTCATCGACTCTTTCTCTGTCATTTGCCCTTTGTTACACCTTGAAAACATGACACGAGAGCCAGGCATGGTGGCTCACGCCTGTAATCCCAGCACTTTGGGAGGCTGAGGTGGGTGGATTACTTGAGGTCGGGAGTTCAAGACCAGCCTGGCCAACATGGCAAAACCCCATCTCTACTAAAAATACAAAAATTAGCTGTGTGTGGTGGCGGGTGCCTGTAGTCCCAGCTACTCGGGAGGCTGAGGCAGGAGAATCGCTTGAACGCAGGAGGTGGAGGTTGCAGTGAGCTGAGATTGTGCCACTGCACTCCAGCCTAAGCAATAGAGTGAAACTCTGTCTCAAAAAAAAAAAAAAAAAAAAA